>NW_018745591.1:0-242799 GCF_001683475.1 Chenopodium quinoa
CTTTGTTTGAATGTGTTTGACTTTTATTTGATTCAATAAGCTTTATAGAATGCATTTGACTTTCATTTAATTCAAATAGCTTTGTTTGAATTTGTTTGACATTGATTGGATTTAATTAGCTTTGTTTGAATGTGTTTGACTATTATTTGATTTAATTAGATTTTTTTAGATGTTTTTGACTTTCATTTGATTCAATTAGCTTTGTTAAATGCATTTGACTTTTATTTGATTCAAAAAGCTTTGTTTGAATGTGTTTGACTTTCATTTGTTTCAATTAGCTCTGTTTGAATGTGTTTGAATTTCATTTGATTCTATTAGGTTTGTTTGAATGTGTTTAACTTTCATTTGATTCAATTAGCTTTGTAGATTGCATTTTACTTTCATTTAGTTCAAATAGCTTTGTTTGAATGTGTTTAACTTTCATTTGATTTAATTAGCTTTTTTTTAATGTGTTTGACTTTCATTTGATTTAATTAGATTTTTTTTAGATTTTTTTTACTTTTATTTTATTCAATTATCTTTGTTGAATGCATTTTGAATTTCATTTGATTCAAAAAGCTCTGTTTGAATGTGTTTGACTTACATTTGATTAAATTAGCTTTGTTTTAATGTGTTGGACTTTCATTTGATTCAATTGGCTTTGTAGATTGCATTTGACCTTCATTTGATTCAAAAAGCTCTTTTTAAATGTGTTTGACTTTCATTTGATTCAATTAGCTCTGTTTGAATGTGTTTGACTTTCATTTGATTCAATTAGATTTGTTTGAATGTGTTTGACTTTCGTTTGATTCAATTGGCTTTGTTGGAATGTTTTTGACTTTCATTTGATTGATTTAGCTTTGTAGAAAGCATTTGACTTTTATTTGATTCAAATAGCTTTGTTTGAATGTGTTTGACTTTCATTTGATTTATATGGGTTTTTTTAGATGTTTTTGACTTTCATTTGATTCAATTAGCTTTGTTGAATGCATTTGACTTTCATTTGATTCAAAAAGCTCTGTTTAAATGTGTTTGACTTACATTTGATTCAATTAGCTTTGTTTGAATTTGTTTGACTTTCATTTGATTAAATTAGCTTTGTAGATTGCATTTGACCTTTATTTGATTCAAAAAGCTCTTTTTGAATGTGTTTGACTTTCATTTTATTCAATTAGCTCTGTTTGAATGTGTTTAACTGTCATTTTATTCAATTAGCTCTGTTTGAATGTGTTTGACTTTCATTTGATTCAATTAGGTTTGTTTGAATGTGTTTTACTTTCATTTGATTCAATTAGTTTTGTTTGAATGTGTTTAACTTTCATTTGATTCAATAAGCTTTATATAATGCATTTTACTTTCATTTGATTCAAATAGTTTTGTTTGAATATGTTTGACCTTTTATTGATTTAATTTGAATTTTTTAGATGTTTTTACTTTCATTTGAGTCAATTAGATTTGTAGAATGCATTTGACTTTCATTTGATTCAAATAGCTTTCTCTGAATATGTTTGACTTTCATTTGATTTAATTAGATTTTTATAGATGTTTTTGACTTTAATTTGATTCAATTAGCTTTGTTGAATGCATTTGACTTTCATTTGGTTCAAAAAGCTCTGCTTGAATGTGTCTGACTTACATTTGATTCAATTAGCTTTGTTTGAATGTGTTTGACTTTCATTTGATTCAATTAGCTTTGTAGAATGCATTTGACTTTCATTTAATTCAACTAGCTTTGTTTGAATGTGTTTGACTTTTATTTGATTTGATTAGATTTTTTTAGATGTTTTTTACTTTCATTTGATTCAATTAGCTTTGTTAAATGCATTTGACTTTCATTTGATTCAAAAAGCTTTGTTTGAATGTGTTTGACTTTCATTTGTTTCAATTAGCTCTGTTTGAATGTGTTGGAATTTCATTTGATTCTATTTGGTTTGTTTGAATGTGTTTAACTTTCATTTGATTCAATTAGCTTTGTAGATTGCATTTTACTTTCATTTAGTTCAAATAGCTTTGTTTGAATTTGTTTGACTTTCATTTGATTTAATTAGCTTTTTTTTAATGTGTTTGACTTTCATTTGATTTAATTAGATTTTTTAGATGTTTTTGACTTTTATTTGATTCAATTAGCTTTGTTGAATGCATTTGACTTTCATTTGATTCAAAAAGCTTTATTTGAATGTGTTTGACTTTCATTGGATTCAATTGGCTTTGTTCGAATGTTTTTTTACTTCCATTTGATTCAATTAGCTTTGTAGAATGCATTTGACTTTCATTTGATTCATATAGCTTTGTTTGAATGTGTTTGACTTTCATTTGATTTAATTAGGTTTTTTAGATGTTTTTGACTTTCATTTGATTCAATTAGTTTTTTTTGAATGTGTTTGACTTTCATTTGATTTGATTAGCTTTACAGATTGCATTTGACCTTCATTTGATTCAAAAAGCTCTTTTTGAATGTGTTTGACTTTCATTTGATTCAATTAGCTCTATTTGAATGTCTTTGACTTTCATTTGATTCTATTAGGTTTGTTTGAATGTGTTTTACTTTCATTTGATGCAATTAGCTTTGTTTGAATGCGTTTGACTTTCATTTGATTCAATTAGCTTTATAGAATGCATTTGACGTTCATTTGATTCAAATAGTTTTGTTTAAATGTGTTTGACCTTTTATTGATTTAATTTGAATTTTTTAGATGTTTTTTACTTTCATTTGATTCAATTAGATTTGTAGAATGCATTTATCTTTCATTTGATTCAAATAGCTTTTTCTGAATGTGTTTAACTTTCATTTGATTTAATTAGATTTTTTTAGATGTTTTTCATTTTCATTTTATTCAATTAGCTTTGTTGAATGCATTTGAATTTCATTTAATTCAAAAAGCTCTGTTTGAATGTGTTTGACTTACATTTGATTCAATTAGCTTTGTTTTAATGTGTTTGACTTTCATTTGATTCAATTGGCTTTGTAGATTTCATTTGACCTTCATTTGATTCAAAAAGCTCTTTTTGAATGTGTTTGACTTTCATTTGATTCAATTAGCTCTGTTTGAATGTGTTTGACTTTCATTTGATTCAATTAGATTTGTTTGAATGTGTTTGACTTTCGTTTGATTCAATTGGCTTTGTTGGAATGTTTTTGACTTTCATTTGATTGATTAAGCTTTGTAGAAAGCATTTGACTTTTATTTGATTCAAATAGCTTTGTTTGAATGTGTTTGACTTTCATTTGATTTAATTAGGTTTTTTTTAGATGTTTTTGACTTTCATTTGATTCAATTAGCTTTGTTGAATGCATTTGACTTTCATTTGATTCAAAAAGCTCTGTTTAAATGTGTTTGACTTACATTTGATTCAATTAGCTTTGTTTGAATTTGTTTGACTTTCATTTGATTAAATTAGCTTTGTAGATTGCATTTGACCTTTATTTGATTCAAAAAGCTCTTTTTGAATGTGTTTGACTTTCATTTTATTCAATTAGCTCTGTTTGAATGTGTTTGACTTTCATTTGATTCAATTAGGTTTGTTTGAATGTGTTTTACTTTCATTTGATTCAATTAGTTTTGTTTGAATGTGTTTGACTTTCATTTGATTCAATAAGCTTTATAGAATGCATTTTACTTTCAGTTGATTCAAATAGTTTTGTTTGAATATGTTTGACCTTTTATTGATTTAGTTTGAATTTTTTAGATGTTTTTTACTTTCATTTGAGTCAATTAGATTTGTAGAATGCATTTGACTTTCATTTGATTCAAATAGCTTTCTCTGAATATGTTTGACTTTCATTTGATTTAATTAGATTTTTTTAGATGTTTTTGACTTTCATTTGATTCAATTAGCTTTGTTGAATGCATTTGACTTTCATTTGATTCAAAAAGCTCTGCTTGAATGTGTCTGACTTACATTTGATTTAATTAGCTTTGTTTGAATGTGTTTGACTTTCATTTGATTCAATTAGCTTTGTTAAATGCATTTGACTTTCATTTGATTCAAAAAGCTCTGTTTGAATGTGTTTGACTTTCATTTGTATCAATTAGCTCTGTTTGAATGTGTTTGACTTTCATTTGATTCTATCTACAAAGCCAATTGCATCAAATGAAAGTCAAACACATTCAAACAAACCTAATTAAATCAAATGAAAGTCAAACACATTCAAACAAAGCTAATTGAATCAAATGAAAGTCAAACACATTCAAACAAAGCTGATTAGATCGAATGTAAGTCAAACACATTCAAACAGAGATTTTTGAATCAAATGAAAGTCAAACACATTCAAACAAAGCTGATTAGATCAAATGTAAGTCAAACACATTCAAACAGAGATTTTTGAATCAAATGAAAGTCAAACACATTCAACAAAGCTATTTGAGTTAAATGAAAGTCAAATGCAATCTACAAAGCTAATTGAATCAAATGAAAGTTAAACACATTCAAACAAACCTAACAGAATCAAATGTAAGTCAAATACATTCAAACAGAGCTTTTTGAATCAAATGAAAGTCAAATGCATTCAACAAAGCTCATTGAATCAAATGAAAGTCAAAAACATCTAAAAAAATCTAATTAAATCAAATGAAAGTCAAACACATTCAGACAAAGCTATTTGAATCAAATGAAAGTAAAAAACATCTAAAAAACCTAATTAAATCAAATGAAAGTCAAACACATTCAAACAAAGCTATTTAAATCAAATAAAAGTCAAATGCATTCAAACAAAGCTATTGAAAGTCAAATGCTTTCTACAAAGCCAATTGAATCAAATGAAAGTCAAACACATTCAAACAAACCTAATTAAATCAAATGAAAGTCAAACACATTCAAACAAATCTAATTGAATCAAATGAAAGTCAAATGCATTCTACAAAGCTTATTGAATCAAATGAAAGTAAAAAACATTCGAACAAAGCCAAATGAATCAAATGAAAGTCAAACACATTCAAACTAAACTATTTGAATCAAATGAAAGTCAAATGCATTCTACAAAGCTAATTGAATCAAATGAAAGTCAAAAACATTCCAACAAAGCCAATTGAAACAAATGAAAGTCAAACACATTCAAACAAATCTAATTGAATCAAATGAAAGTCAAACACATTCAAACAGACCTAATTGAATCAAATGAAAGTCAAACACATTCAAAAAGAGCTTTTTGAATCAAATGACGGTCAAATGCAATCTACAAAGCTAATTGAATCAAATGAAAGTCAAACACATTGAAACAAAGCTAATAGGATCAAATGTAAGTCAAACACATTTAAACAGAGCATTTTGAGTCAATTGAAAGTCAAATTTATTCAACAAAGCTAATTGAATCAAATTGACCAAAGTGGTCAAGGTTCGAATATTCCAGTCCAAGAGTTGAACGTTAGGGAATTGATTTTGTCCAAGTCTTTCTTCGATGCTACTCCTATGGATTTTTGCATGCACGGTCCATATATTTCCACAAATGGTTGCACCATATTGAGCGTGACTAATTACCTCAATAATGGGGGAATGTAGGCTGATTTAATGCATACTTTAAGGAGAGTTTCAAGCTGGTTTAATTTCGTAATAAAGGAGCTTGAATGAAGGCTTAATTGGGAGGTTACAAAGGCGCATTTCAAGGCTACTTTGAAGGAAGAATTTGAACAGCAGTTTGGAGTCAATTTGCTGAACGTTCTTCCCTTATTTTTAGCTATGTTTCCCTTGTGATAAGCTTTCTTAATTAGAGTAATAATTAGTTGTAATGGGGATTAGGTTGGACGGTTATGAGCCAAATAATCTACCCTTATTTTCAGCTATGTTATTTCTGATTTGTTGTTTGCTTTAGCTAAGTGTAGTGGCAATTAAATGATGTACTAAAAGCTATAAATATGATCCAAAGTGGACATCTAATGAACCTGTTGCTTTAGTCTTAGAGACTCTTGGGTTTTTTCCATTCACAAAGAAGGGTGAAATTCTATGCTGCATTTCATGGGAAGATTGAAGATTGGTACACGGTTGGCTAGCATCACATTTTGGACGCATTTCATGACTATTTTGGGCGTGTGGATCCTAGGCCATTTACTATCTATTATTAACTTATGTGCTAGTTAATGTTGCTGAAATAATGCCAAGAATCTAGCTCTTGGCCGGTTGTAATGGGGGGGTTATCAATAGGCTTTATTATGCTTTCAATACTTAGCTTAAATCAAGGCTTAAATCAAGGAGGAAACCATTGGCTGTTGGCCTTTCATTCTTGGACGGTTTCCTTGGCTTTTGGTGTGCTTTTGCTGCTCCTTTCCTCTATAAAAGGGAGAGCAAAACAGAAATTAAGAGGCAGTTTTGAGATTTGATAAAAAACCTTGTGTTTATAGCATTTTAACTTAGAGTTTGTCTCAAGTTCAAGTGTTCCCTTATTGCTTTGAGTGAGTCTTGAGTGATAAGCTTAGGAGAGATTGAGTGAGTCTTATCTCTGGCCTAAAACCCCAAAACTTTGAGTGTGTCCTTGAGTTTTGGCCCTTTTATCTTGTTCCATGATATTTGAGTATTCTAACTATAAGTATTTTTAAATCCATCAACCCATATTCGCGAGGGGGTATTTAGATTTACATCATCTGGTATCAGAGCCTAGTTAAGGGTTTTCTTAAAGAAAATCGAGTTTGAAGGCGTTTGGAGCAAAACGGCAGAATTCAATCAGTTTGGAGTTGCGGTTTGAGAAGGATATATCTCCTTCGTTTTCTGTCCAAATCGAGTTATTTCTTTTTTGAATCTGGATATTTTTTTCGTCGATTACTCACAAAAATTTTCAGATATTTTGGAATCTTTCTGCTAATAAACTGGGCAGGTTTTTCGCAGCAGCGCAGAAAAGAGGCAAAACCGGGAAGGCAGAATTCAATTGAAGATTTCTCCCTCATACGAAAAGCTTTTGAGGAATTTCTTTTTCGCAAATTGGTTGTTTTGATATGAATATTCTGAATTTGTAAGCCTTTGAGAGTCTAGAGGCAATTTTCGTTTTTCATTTTGTCTCTAATTTCGGCAGTTTTCATTGTACTTGTAATATCCAAGCAAAAATAGTGGAAATCATGTCTAGTGAGGAGCTTGCTAGAATGTTGCAAGTAATCACTGAAAAATTGGAGAATTTGGAGAAAAAAACAGAAGAGAGTGAAGTCTCTAGGGCACTACAAGATACTAGGATGGATGCCATATCTGATATGCTCCTTAAAGCCACTAGGAAAATAAATGAATTAGAGGAGGAGGATGAAAATAGTGGTAACAATTTTAGACAATTTGATGAAGATAGGGGTCTAAAAATTGATATGCATGAATTTGATGGAGGGCATGATTGTGAGGCTTTCTTAGATTGGGTTAGGCAAATTGAAACCGTTTTTGATTACAAGGGGTATGATGATAGGAAACGGTTCAAGTTGGCTGTCCTTAAACTCACTAAACTAGCTGCATTGTGGTATGAAAACCTCAAGTCAAATAGAAGAAGAGAAGGGAAAGATAAGATAGACTCGTGGGAAAAATTAAAAAAGAAAATGAGGGAAAAATGGGTAAGTAAAGAGTATGAACAAGATCAATACTTAAAATTAACCCACCTATCACAAGAAAACATGAGTGTGGAGGATTACATAAAAGAATTTGAAAGGTTAGGCTTGACTTGCGACTAGCAAGAAAAGGAGGCTTACAAAATTGCTAGATTTGTCAAGGGGTTGACCAAAGAAATTAATAGGAAAGTGGAAGTTACTCATTATGCCACTTTTAGTGATGTATGCAAACTAGCTTTGAAGTATGAGTCTCAACTTAAAGAAGAAAGGGAGAAAGAGAAGCCCAAAACTTCTTCTTTCAAGAATACTTCGAAATTTACTCCTTTCAACTCTAAAGGGAGTACTTTTCAAAGTAAAACCTTTTCACCTAGCTCATCAAAAGGGAAAGAAAAACAAGTAGTTTCCCCTAGTGAGCTTTCAACTAGGAGAAAATGCTTCAAGTGTCATGGGAGAGGACATATTGCATCGGAATGTCCTAGTAAGAGTGTGTTAACAGCCTCTCAATGTGCTCTCATGGATGAGGAAGAAAAGGTCTATAACTTTGTGGCTCATGAGGAGGGTTGCGAGTTTGATGAAGAGTATGAGGAAGAGATTCAACCCGAAGATGAGTTCAACATGATGGTGGTTCGTAGAATCTTGTATAATGAACCCGAAATTGATCTTAAACAACGAAACAACTTGTTCCACACTAGATGCAAGATAGGAGAGAAGACTTGCAATGTGATTGTTGATAGTGGTGCCCAAACAGATGTTGTTTCATCCGAGGC
The DNA here is from genome assembly GCF_001683475.1 of Chenopodium quinoa. Taxonomy (NCBI): domain Eukaryota; kingdom Viridiplantae; phylum Streptophyta; class Magnoliopsida; order Caryophyllales; family Amaranthaceae; genus Chenopodium; species Chenopodium quinoa. The sequence goes on from NW_018745591.1 coordinate 8,252, forward strand.
TGTGAGTAAATTGAAGCTACCCACTAGAGACCATGGTGAACCTTACAAGCTCAATTGGTTGAATGATGGCACAAGCATTAGAGTCAAGAAGCAAGCATTGGTGTCTTATTCCATTGGAGGGTTCGAAGATGAGCGTTGGTGTGATATTCTTCCTATGGATGCGTGTCATTTGTTGCTTGGAAGACCGTGGCAGTTTGATCATGATTCGGAGCATAAAGGGAAAACTAATGTGTATATTGTAACTACCAAAAATGGTAGAAAAGTTAAGTTAGTGCCTTTACCTCCTAAAGTTGCTAAGAAAGAAAAAGAGAAAAGCAACTATCTTGTAACTTGTAATGAATATGAACGAATAATGAAAGAAATGGGGGGAGGGTATGCTTTGGTGGTAAGGACCAAAGATGATTATGGTACTACTTGTATTAACTCATCCATGCTAAATGAGTTATTAGAAGAGTACCAAGATGTGTTCCCCAATGACTTGCCCAAAGGCCTACCTCCAATTAGAGGCATTGAGCACGCCATTGACTTAATTCCAGGAGCACCTTTGCCCAACAAGGCTGCCTATAGGTGTAATCCGGAAGAGAGTAAGGAACTTGAAAAGCAAGTGAATGAATTACTTGAGAGAGGTTATGGGAGAGAAAGCCTTAGTCCTTGCGCGGTTCCAGCCCTCTTAGTACCAAAAAAAGATGGTACTTGGAGAATGTGTGTTGATAGTTGTTCCATTAACAATATAACGGTCAAATACCGTTTTCCTATGCCTCGATTGCAAGATATGTTAGATGAGTTGAGTGGTGCCTTAGTCTTTTCCAAAATAGATTTAAGGAGTGGGTACCATCAAATGAGAATTCGAGAGGGGGATGAGTGGAAGACGACTTTCAAAACAAAACAAGGGTTGTATGAGTGGTTAGTGATGCCATTTGGGCTTTGCAACGCCCCAAGCTCCTTCATGAGATTGATGAATGAAGTTCTCCGTCCTTTTCTTAATGATTTTGTTGTTGTTTACTTAGATGACATTCTTTTGTATAGTAAAAACAATGATGATCATGTAATTCATTTGAGGAGATTGTTTGAAAAATTGAGGGAGGTGAAGTTGTATGGTAAGCTTGAAAAATGTGTATTCATGACTCCTAGTGTTGTATTCTTAGGATACATTGTAACAGGAGAGGGGGTTCATGTAGATCCGGAGAAGGTAAAAGCGCGTTGCTCTACTTGTCAAAGGGCAAAGATAGTGTTTCACAAAGGTCTTTACAAGCCATTGCCAATTCCGGAGAGACCTTGGGAAGACATAAGCATGGATTTCATTGTGGCTTTACCTAGAACTCAAAGAGGTAAGGACTCAATCATGGTGGTAGTTGATCGTTTTTCAAAAATGGCTCACTTTGTCCCTTGTCATAAAACCGAGGATGCTACGAAGGTGGCGAAATTATATTTTGATGGGGTTGTTCGTTTCCATGGAATCCCACGCACCATTGTTTCAGATCGAGATACAAAGTTCCAAAGTCATTTTTGGAAGTCCTTGTGGCGTCTTATGGGAACCAAGTTGCTGTTTTCTACCTCACATCACCCCCAAACCGATGGCCAAACCGAGGTGGTGAATAGGGTACTAGGTTCTTTTCTTAGGACCTTGGTTAGTAAGAGCACCAAAGATTGGGATGTCAAACTCGCTCATGCCGAGTTTTCTTACAATAGAACTCCTAGCGCTACTACAAAGTATTCTCCTTTTGAAGTAGTCTATGGTTCTAATCCTTATGTTCCAATTGATCTCATAGCGTTGCCTCGAGAGAAGTTCGTGCATGGAGGTGCCAAGGAACAAGCCGAGTTCATGGTGAGAATCCACAAGGAAGTAAGGAAGAACATCGAGAAGGCTAATGAAATCTATAAGAAGCAAGCCAACAAGAGAGTCAAAAACGTGAGAAGTTTTGAAGTTGGTGACTTAGTGTGGATCTACATGAGGAAGGAAAGGTTTCCCAATCAAAGGAAGAACAAGCTCATGCCACGAGCCGAGGGTCCATTTGAGATAGTGGAAAAGATCAATGACAACGCCTACAAGGTAGATTTGGGAAGAAAGTATGGCGTCTCAAGCACATTCAATGTGGGGGATCTAGCACCGTACTATAATGATGAAGAATTGAGGGCAATTCCCTTTGAAGAAGGGGAGGATGACCAAAGTGGTCAAGTTTCGAATATTCCAGTCCAAGAGTTGAACGTTAGGGAATTAATTTTGTCCAAGTCTTTCTTCGATGCTACTCCTATGGATTTTTGCATGCACGGTCCATATAATTCCTCAAATGGTTGCACCATATTGAGCGTGACTAATTACCTCAATAATGGGGGAATGTAGGCTGATTTAATGCATACTTTAAGGAGAGTTTCAAGCTGGTTTAATTTCGTAATAAAGGAGCTTGAATGAAGGCTTAATTGGGAGGTTACAAAGGCGCATTTCAAGGCTACTTTGAAGGAAGAATTTGAACAGCAGTTTGGAGTCAATTTGCTGAACGTTCTTCCCTTATTTTTAGCTATGTTTCCCTTGTGATAAGCTTTCTTAATTAGAGTAATAATTAGTTGTAATGGGGATTAGGTTGGACGGTTATGAGCCACTTAATCTACCCTTATTTTCAGCTTTGTTATTTCTGATTTGTTGTTTGCTTTAGCTAAGTGTAGTGGCAATTAAATGATGTACTAAAAGCTATAAATAGCATGATAATGATCAATGAAAGGTACTTAGAAAATTTGCAAAAAACACACGAGTGTATGATCTAAATTTGACTTGTGCTAGTCAGGTTTATCTTCCAAATTTGAGAGTTACCTCAATTTGATGAGTTTGTGTTTTAGTGAGAGTTCCTAAGACTTAAACTGGTAGTTGTCGAATAGGTGAGAGTTCCCTAATCACTACTACGCCCAAACAAGTGAGTGAGTGTTCCTCATTGTTATATCCTCAAGGTTAAGGGTGAGAGTTCCCCTAATCCTTCTTAGTTACTCCACATTGATACTTCATAATTAAATTAAGCACAACACGCATTCCAGACCGTTTGTAAACAAGTTTCTCACCTTGCTTACACATCACAAATGAAAGTAAAAAATATCTAAAAAAACCCTAATTAAATCAAATGAAAGTTAAACACATTCAAACAAAGCTATTTAAATCAAATAAAAGTCAAATGCATTCAAACAAAGCAATTGAAAGTCAAATGCTTTCTACAAAGCCAATTGAATCAAATGAAAGTCAAACACATTTCAAACAAACCTAATTAAATCAAATGAAAGTCAAACACATTCAAACAAAGCTAATTGAATCAAATGAAAGTCAAACACATTCAAACAAAGCTGATTAGATCAAATGTAAGTCAAACACATTCAAACAGAGCTTTTTGAATCAAATTAAAGTCAAATGCATTCAACAAAGCTAATTGAATCAAACGAAAGTCAAAAACATCTAAAAAAATCTAATTAAATCAAATGAAAGTCAAACACATTCAGACAAAGCTATTTGAATCAAATGAAATTCAAATGCATTCTACAAATCTAATTGAATCAAATGAAAGTAAAAACATCTAAAAAATTCAAATTAAATCAATAAAAGGTCAAACACATTCAAACAAAACTATTTGAATCAAATGAAAGTCAAACGCGCCGACTCCCTAGCTCCGCCTTGGACCCACCTTGACATTGGTCAGGCGCGTGCACCACCGTGGTGGCGCGTGCAAAGAGTTTCGGCGACAGAACGAAAAGCATGATTTTCTTTACTTAGTTTTTTCTAGAGTTTTTGCTTGCAAGTTTTTACCTTTCACTTGAAAGGGTTTTTCTTGGTTTAAGCAATTAGGAATCTTCTTAATTTCTGTTATTTTATTTTAAAATAATTTCTAAGTCAATTAGGAATTGTTTTAAGAAGTTTTAGGTTAATTAGAACTAGTCTTATTACTAGTTTCCTAGTTCCATTAGAATTGGTTTTCCTATTCTATCTAGGATACTTTGGGATCAAGGCTAGGGTTTTTTCTAGTTTGAATAGACTTAGGAATAGTTAGTTTTAGTCTATATATAAGGGATATTTCGTGGCTTTGTACACAACAACAAAAACCAAAAAATTCAATACAAGTTTATTGTTTGTTTTGCTTAATTGCTTACAAATTTTTTTGCTAGTTTTCAATTCAAGGAGTTGTTTTGATAATTAGAACGTTCAATTCTTAGTTCTAGGAGTAGTCTAAGTTTTGTTCATCAAAGTACTTAGTTCCAGGAGTAGTCTAGGTAATTTGAGAGGCGTTGAATTCGTTCCAGGAGTGGTCGTTTTCGAAGTCATATCCGGTTTGTTATCTTTAAGTTGTTCGATTTTCTAACGAAATTCGAAGGGCTTGTGTTACTTGTGTGATTTTCGATTCTTTATTAAGTTAAGGGGTTTAAATCTACATCATTTTGTTTGAATGTGTTTGACTTTCATTTGATTTAATTAGCTTTGTAGATTGCATTTGACCTTCATTTGATTCAAAAAGCTCTTTTTGAATGTGTTTAACTTTCATTTGATTCAATTAGATCTGTTTGAATGTGTTTGAATTTCATTTGATTCAATTAGACTTGTTTGAATGTGTTTTACTTTCATTTGATTCAATTAGCTTTGTTTGGATGTGTTTGACTTTAATTTGATTCAATTAACTTTATTGAATGCATTTGACTTTCACTTGATTCAAATAGTTTTGTTTGAATGTGTTTGACCTTTTATTGATTTAATTTGAATTTTTTAGATGTTTTTTACTTTCATTTGAGTCAATTAGATTTGTAGAATGCATTTGACTTTCATTTGATTCAAATAGCTTTGTCTGAATGTGTTTGACTTTCATTTGATTTAATTAGATTTTTTTAGATGTTTTTGACTTTCGTTTGATTCAATTAGCTTTGTTGAATGCATTTGACTTTCATTTGATTCAAAAAGCTCTGTTTGAATGTGTTTGACTTACATTTGATTCAATTAGCTTTGTTTGAATGTGTTTGACTTTCATTTGATTCAATTAGCTTTCTTAAATGCATTTGACCTTCATTTGATTCAAAAAGCTCTTTTTGAATTTGTTTGACTTTCATTTGATTCAATTGGCTTTGTAGAAAGCATTTGACTTTCAATAGCTTTGTTTGAATGCATTTGACTTGGTTTAGATTTAAATAGCTTTGCTTGAATGTGTTTGACTTTCATTTGATTTAATTAGGATTTTTTTAGATGTTTTTTACTTTCATTTGATTCAATTAGCTTTGTTGAATGCATTTGACTTTCATTTAATTTAAAAAGCTCTGTTTGAATGTGTTTGACTTACATTTGATTCAATTAGCTTTGTTTGGATGTGTTTGACTTTCATTTGATTCAATTAGCTCTGTTTGAATATCTTTGACTTTCATTTGATTCAATTAGGTTTGTTTGAATGTGTTTTACTTTCATTTGATTCAATTAGCTTTGTTTGAATGTGTTTGACTTTCATTTGATTCAATTAGCTTTGTTTGAATGTGTTTGACTTTCATTTGATTCAATTAGCTTTGTAGATTGCCTTTGACTTTCATTTGATTCAAATAGTTTTGTTTGAAAGTGTTTGACCTTTTATTGATTTAATTTGAATTTTTTAGATGTTTTTACTTTCATTTGATTCAATTAGTTTTGTAGAATGCATTTGAATTTCATTTGATTCAAATAGCTTTTTCTGAATGTGTTTGACTTTCATTTGATTTAATTAGGTTTTTTTAGAGGTTTTTGACTTTCGTTTGATTCAATTAGCTTTGTTGAATGCATTTGACTTTAATTTGATTCAAAAAGCTTTGTTTGAATGTGTTTGACTTACATTTGATCTAATCAGCTTTGTTTGAATGTGTTTGACTTTCATTTGATTCAATTACCTTTGTTTGAATGTGTTTGACTTTCATTTGATTTAATTAGGTTTGTTTGAATGTGTTTGACTTTCATTTGATTCAATTGGCTTTGTAGAAAGCATTTGACTTTCAATAGCTTTGTTTGAATGCATTTGACTTTTATTTGATTTAAATAGCTTTGCTTGAATGTGTTTGACTTTCATTTGATTTAATTAGGTTTTTTAGATGTTTTTTACTTTCATTTGATTCAATTAGCTTTGTTGAATGCATTTGACTTTCAATTGATTCAAAATGCTCTGTTTGAATGTGTTTGACTTACATTTGATCCAATTAGCTTTGTTTCAATGTGTTTGACTTTCATTTGGTTCAATTAGCTTTGTAGATTGCATTTGACCTTCATTTGATTCAAAAAGCTCTTTTTGAATATGTTTGACTTTCATTTGATTCAATTAGGTCTGTTTGAATGTGTTTGACTTTAATTTGATTCAATTAGGTTTGTTTGAATGTGTTTGACTTTCATTTGATTCAATTGGCTTTGTTGGAATGTTTTTTACTTTCATTTGATTCAATTAGCTTTGTTTGAATGCATTTGACTTTCATTTGATTCAAATAGTTTAGTTTGAATGTGTTTGACTTTCATTGGATTCATTTGGCTTTGTTCGAATGTTTTTTACTTTCATTTGATTCAATAAGCTTTGTAGAATGCATTTGACTTTCATTAGATTCCAATAGCTTTGTTTGAATGTGTTTGACTTTCATTTGATTTAATTAGGTTTTTTTAGATGTTTTTGACTTTCATTTGATTCATTTAGTTTTGTGATGTGAATCAAGAGGCTAATTCTTTTGAAGGGTCGAAGACACTTGTAGAAGGTCCAAATAGCTTCATTATGGGCTGCCCAAACAAGAAAATAAACAAGATAATAAACAAGGAAAGATCCAATAGCTTAAATTGGAAAGAAACAAGCACGAATTACAAAGAAGAAGAAATTGCGAAGTTCACTTCCGACGAGCACACATGCTGCCACGCGCCGACTCCTGGCCCACGCGCCGACTCCCTAGCTCCGCCTTGGACCCACCTTGACATTGATCAGGCGCGTGCACCACCTTGGTGGCGCGTGCAAAGAGTTTCGGCGACAGAACGAAAAGCATGATTTTCTTTACTTAGTTTTTTCTAGAGTTTTTGCTTGCAAGTTTTTACCTTTCACTTGAAAGGGTTTTTCTTGGTTTAAGCAATTAGGAATCTTCTTAATTTCTGTTATTTTATTTTAAAATAATTTCTAAGTCAATTCGGAATTGTTTTAAGAAGTTTTAGGTTAATTAGAACTAGTCTTATTACTAGTTTCCTAGTTCCATTAGAATTGGTTTTCCTATTCTATCTAGGATACTTTGGGATCAAGGCTAGGGTTTTTTCTAGTTTGAATAGACTTAGGAATAGTTAGTTTTAGTCTATAAATAAGGGATTTTTCGTGGCTTTGTACACAACAACAAAAACCAGAAAATTCAATACAAGTTTATTGTTTGTTTTGCTTAATTGCTTACAAATTCTTTTGCTAGTTTTAAATTCAAGGAGTTGTTTTGATAATTAGAACGTTCAATTATTAGTTCTAGGAGTAGTCTAAGTTTTGTTCATCAAAGTACTTAGTTCCAGGAGTGGTCTAGGTAATTTGAGAGGCGTTGAATTCGTTCCATGAGTGGTCGTTTTCAAAGTCATATCCGGTTTGTTATCTTTAAGTTGTTCGATTTTCTAACGAAATTCGAAGGGCATGTGTTACTTGTGTGATTTTAGATTCTTTATTAAGTTAAGGGGTTTAAATCCAAATCATTTTGTTTGAATGTAATTGACTTTCATTTGATTTAATTAGCTTTGTAGATTGCATTTGACCTTCATTTGATTCAAAAAGCTCTTTTTGAATGTGTTTGACTTTCATTTGATTCAATTAGCTCTGTTTGAATGTGTTTGAATTTCATTTGATTCAATTAGACTTCTTTGAATGTGTTTTACTTTCATTTGATTCAATTAGCTTTGTTTGGATGTGTTTGACTTTAATTTGATTCAATTAGCTTTATAGAATGCATTTGACTTTCACTTGATTCAAATAGTTTTGTTTGAATGTGTTTGACCTTTTATTGATTTAATTTGAATTTTTTAGATGTTTTTTACTTTCATTTGAGTCAATTAGATTTGTAGAATGCATTTGACTTTCATTTGATTCAAATAGCTTTGTCTGAATGTGTTTGACTTTCATTTGATTTAATTAGATTTTTTTAGATGTTTTTGACTTTCGTTTGATTCAATTAGCTTTGTTGAATGCATTTGACTTTCATTTGATTCAAAAAGCTCTGTTTGAATGTGTTTGACTTACATTTGATTCAATTAGCTTTGTTTGAATGTGTTTGACTTTCATTTGATTCAATTAGCTTTCTTAAATGCATTTGACCTTCATTTGATTCAAAAAGCTCTTTTTGAATTTGTTTGACTTTCATTTGATTCAATTGGCTTTGTAGAAAGCATTTGACTTTCAATAGCTTTGTTTGAATGCATTTGACTTTTATTTGATTTAAATAGCTTTGCTTGAATGTGTTTGACTTTCATTTGATTTAATTAGGGTTTTTTTAGATGTTTTTTTACTTTCATTTGATTCAATTAGCTTTGTTGAATGCATTTGACTTTCATTTGATTCAAAAAGCTCTGTTTGAATGTGTTTGACTTACATTTGATTCAATTAGCTTGGTTTGGATGTGTTTGACTTTCATTTGATTCAATTAGCTCTGTTTGAATATCTTTGACTTTCATTTGATTCAATTAGGTTTGTTTGAATGTGTTTTACTTTCATTTGACTCAATTAGCTTTGTTTGAATGTGTTTGACTTTCATTTGATTCAATTAGCTTTGTTTGAATGTGTTTGACTTTCATTTGATTCAATTAGCTTTATAGATTGCCTTTGACTTTCATTTGATTCAAATAGTTTTGTTTGAATGTGTTTGACCTTTTATTGATTTAATTTGAATTTTTTAGATGTTTTTACTTTCATTTGATTCAATTAGTTTTGTAGACAAAGCTAATTGAATCAAATGAAAGTCAAAAACATCTAAAACAATCTAATTAAATCAAATGAAAGTCAAACACAATAAAAAAAAGCTAATTAAATCAAATGAAAGTCAAACACATTCAAACAAAGCTATTTGAATTAAATGAAAGTCAAATACAATCTACAAAGCTAATTGAACCAAATGAAATTTAAACACATTCAAACAAACCTAATAGAATCAAATGAAAGATGAACACATTAAAAAATAGCTAATTGAATCAAACGAAAGTCAAACACATTCAAAAAGAGCTTTTTGAATTAAATGAAGGTCAAATGCATTTAAGAAAGCTAATTGAATCAAAGGAAAGTCCAACACATTCAAACACAGCTATTTGAATCAATTGAAAGTCAAATGCTTTCTACAAAGCTAATTGAATCAAATGAAAGTCAAAAACATTCCAAAAAAGCCAATTGAATCAAATGAAAGTCAAACACATTCTAACAAACCTAATTGAATCAAATGAAAGTCAAACACATTAAGACAAAGCTAATTGAATCAAATGAAAGTCAAACACATTCAAACAAAGCTAATTAGATCAAATGTAAGTCAAACACATTCAAACAGAGCTTTTTGAATCAAATTAAAGTCAAATGCATTCAACAAAGCTATTTGAATCAAATGAAATTCGAATGCATTCTACAAATCTAATTGAATCAAATGAAAGTAAAAACATCTAAAAAATTCTAATTAAATAAATAAAAGGTCAAACACATTCAAATAAAACTATTTGAATCAAATGAAAGTCAAAAGCATTCAATAAAGCTAATTAAATCAAATGAAAGTCAAACACTTTCAAACAAAGCTAATTGGATCAAATGAAAGTAAAACACATTCAAACAAACCTAATTGAATCAAATGAAAGTCAAAGACATTCAAACAGAGCTAATTGAATCAAATGAAAGTCAAACACATTGAAACAAAGCTAATTAAATCAAATGTAAGTCAAACACATTCAACCAGAGCTTTTTGAATCAAATGAAAGTCAAATGCATTCAACAAAGATAATTGAATCTAATGAAAGTCAAAAAATCTAAAAAAAACCTAATTAAATCAAATGAAAGTCAAACACATTCAAACAAAGCTATTTGAAACAAATGAAAGTCAAATGCATTCTACAAATCTATTTGAATCAAATTGAAGTAAAAAACAATCAAACAAAGCTAATTGAATCAAATGTAAGTCAAACACATTCAAACAAAGCTTTTTGAATCAAATGAAAGTCAAATGCATTCAACAAAGCTAATTGAATCAAATGAAAGTCAAAAACATCTAAAACAATCTAATTAAATCAAATGAAAGTCAAACACAATAAAAAAAAAAAGCTAATTAAATCAAATGAAAGTCAAACACATTCAAACAAAGCTATTTGAATTAAATGAAAATCAAATGCAATCTACAAAGCTAATTGAATCAAATGAAATTTAAACACATTCAAACAAACCTAATAGAATCAAATGAAAGATGAACACATTAAAAAAGAGCTAATTGAATCAAACGAAAGTCAAACACATTCAAAAAGAGCTTTTTGAATTAAATGAAGGTCAAATGCATTTAAGAAAGCTAATTGAATCAAATGAAAGTCAAACACATTCAAACAAAGCTATTTGAATCAATTGAAAGTCAAATGCTTTCTACAAAGCTAATTGAATCAAATGAAAGTCAAAAACATTCCAAAAAAGCCAATTGAATCAAATGAAAGTCAAACACATTCTAACAAACCTAATTGAATCAAATGAAAGTCAAACACATTCAGACAAAGCTAATTGAATCAAATGAAAGTCAAACACATTCAAACAAAGCTGATTAGATCAAATGTAAGTCAAACACATTCAAACAGAGCTTTTTGAATCAAATTAAAGTCAAATGCATTCAACAAAGCTAATTCAATCAAACGTAAGTCAAAAACATTTAAAAAAAATCTAATTAAATCAAATGCAAGTCAAACACATTCAGACAAAGCTATTTGAATCAAATGAAATTCGAATGCATTCTACAAATCTAATTGAATCAAATGAAAGTAAAAACATCTAAAAAATTCTAATTAAATCAATAAAAGGTCAAACACATTCAAATAAAACTATTTGAATCAAATGAAAGTCAAAAGCATTCAATAAAGCTAATTAAATCAAATGAAAGTCAAACACTTTCAAACAAAGCTAATTGGATCAAATGAAAGTAAAACACATTCAAACAAACCTAATTGAATCAAATGAAAGTCAAAGACATTCAAACAGAGCTAATTAAATCAAATGAAAGTCAAACACATTCAAACAAAGCTAATTAAATCAAATGTAAGTCAAACACATTCAACCGGAGCTTTTTGAATCAAATGAAAGTCAAATGCATTCAACAAAGATAATTGAATCTAATGAAAGTCAAAAAAATCTGAAAAAACCTAATTAAATCAAATGAAAGTCAAACACATTCAAACAAAGCTATTTGAAACAAATGAAAGTCAAATGCATTCTACAAATCTATTTGAATCAAATTGAAGTAAAAAACAATCAAACAAAGCTAATTGAATCAAATGTAAGTCAAACACATTCAAACAAAGCTTTTTGAATCAAATGAAAGTCAAATGCATTCAACAAAGCTAATTGAATCAAATGAAAGTAAAAAAATCTAAAACAATCTAATTAAATCAAATGAAAGTCAAACACAATAAAAAAAAGCTAATTAAATCAAATGAAAGTCAAACACATTCAAACAAAGCTATTTGAATCAAATTGAAGTAAAAAACAATCAAACAAAGCTCATTGAATCAAATGAAAGTCAAACACATTCAAACAAATCTATTTGAATCAAATTGAAGTAAAAAACAATCAAACAAAGCTAATTGAATCAAATGTAAGTCAAACACATTCAAACAAAGCTTTTTGAACCAAATGAAAGTCAAATGCATTCAACAAAGCTAATTGAATCAAATGAAAGTCAAAAACATCTAAAACAATCTAATTAAATCAAATGAAAGTCAAACACAATAAAAAAAAGCTAATTAAATCAAATGAAAGTCAAACACATTCAAACAAAGCTATTTGAATTAAATGAAAATCAAATGCAATCTACAAAGCTAATTGAATCAAATGAAATTTGAACACATTCAAACAAACCTAATAGAATCAAATGAAAGATGAACACATTAAAAAAGAGCTAATTGAATCAAACGAAAGTCAAACACATTCAAAAAGAGCTTTTTGAATTAAATGAAGGTCAAATGCATTTAAGAAAGCTAATTGAATCAAATGAAAGTCAAACACATTCAAACAAAGCTAATTGAATCAAATGTAAGTCAAACACATTCAAATAGAGCTTTTTTAATCAAATGAAAGTCAAATGCATTGAACAAATCTAATTGAATCAAATGACAGTCAAAAACATCTAAAAAAACCTAATTAAATAAAATGAAAGTCAAACACATTCAAACAAAGCTATTTGTATCAAATGAAAGTAAAATGCATTCTACAAAGCTAATTGAATCAAATGAATGTCAAACACATTCAAACAAAGCTAATTGAATCAAATGTAAGTCAAACACATTCAAACGGAGCTTTTTGAATCAAATAAAACTCAAATGCATTCAACAAAGCTAATTGAATCAAACGAAAGTCAAAAACATCTACAAAAATCTAATTAAATCAAATGAAAGTCAAACACTTTCAGACAAAGCTATTTGAATCAAATGAAAGTCAAATGCATTCTACAAATCTAATTGACTCAAATGAAAGTAAAAAAACATCTAAAAAATTCAAATTAAACACATTCAAACAAAACTATTTGAATCAAGTGAAAGTCAAAAGCATTCTATAAAGCTAATTGAATCAAATGAAAGTCAAACACATTCAAACAAAGCTAATTGAATCAAATGAAAGTAAAACACATTCAAACAAACGTAATTGAATCAAATAAAAGTCAAAGATATTCAAACAGAGCTAATTGAATCAAATGAAAGTCAAACAAAGCTAATTAAATCAAATGTAAGTCAAACATATTCAAACAGAGCTTTTTGAATCAAATGAAAGTCAAATGCATCTAAAAACATCTAATTAAATCAAATGAAAGTCAAACACTTTCAAACAAAGCTAATTGGATAAAATTTAAGTCAAACACATTCAAATAGAGCTTTTTGAATCAAATGATAGTCAAATGCATTCAACAAAGCTAATTGAATCAAACGAAAGTCAAAAACATCTAAAAAAATCTAATTAAATCAAATGGAAGTCAAACACGTTCAGACAAAGCTATTTGAATCAACTGAAAGTCAAATGCATTCTACAAATCTAATTGAATCAAATGAAAGTAAAAAACATCGAAAAAATTCAAATTAAATCAATAAAAGGTCAAACACATTCAAATAAAACTATTTGAATCAAATGAAAGTCAAAAGCATTCAATAAAGCTAATTGAATCAAATGAAAGTCAAACACTTTCAAACAAAGCTAATTGGATCAAATGAAAGTAAAACACATTCAAACAAACCTAATTGAATCAAATGAAAGTCAAAGACATTCAAATAGAGCTAATTGAATCAAATGAAAGTCAAACACATTCAAACAAAGCTAATTGAATCAAATGTAAGTCAAACACATTCAAACAGAGCTTTTTGAATCAAATGAAAGTCCAATGTATTCAACAAAGATAATTGAATCTAATGAAAGTCAAAAAAATCTAAAAAAACCTAATTAAATCAAATGAAAGTCAAACACATTCAAACAAAGCTATTTGAAACAAATGAAAGTCAAATGCATTCTACAAATCTATTTGAATCAAATTGAAGTAAAAAACAATCGAACAAAGGCAATTTAATCCAATGAAAGTCAAACACATTCAAACAAAGCTTTTTGAATCAAATGAAAGTCAAATGCATTCAACAAAGCTAATTGAATCAAATGAAAGTCAAAAACATCAAAAACAATCTAATTAAATCAAATGAAAGTCAAACACAATAAAAAAAAGCTAATTAAATCAAATGAAAGTCAAACACATTCAAACAAAGCTATTTGAATTAAATGAAAGTCAAATGCAATCTACAAAGCTAATTGAATCAAATGAAATTTAAACACATTCAAACAAACCTAATAGAATCAAATGAAAGATGAACACATTCAAACAGAGCTAATTGAATCAAACGAAAGTCAAACACATTCAAAAAGAGCTTTTTGAATTAAATGAAGGTCAAATGCATTTAAGAAAGCTAATTGAATCAAATGAAAGTCAAACACATTCAAACAAAGCTATTTGAATCAATTGAAAGTCAAATGCTTTCTACAAAGCTAATTGAATCAAATGAAAGTCAAAAACATTCCAAAAAAGCCAATTGAATCAAATGAAAGTCAAACACATTCTAACAAACCTAATTGAATCAAATGAAAGTCAAATACATTCAGACAAAGCTAATTGAATCAAATGAAAGTCAAACACATTCAAACAAAGCTGATTAGATCAAATGTAAGTCAAACACATTCAAACAGAGCTTTTTGAATCAAATTAAAGTCAAATGCATTGAACAAATCTAATTGAATCAAATGAAAGTCAAAAACATCTAAAAAAACCTAATTAAATAAAATGAAAGTCAAACACATTCAAACAAAGCTATTTGTATCAAATGAAAGTCAAATGCATTGTACAAAGCTAATTGAATCAAATGAAAGTCAAACACATTCAAACAAAGCTAATTGAATCAAATGTAAGTCAAACACATTCAAACAAAGCTTTTTGAATCAAATAAAACACAAACGCATTCAACAAAGCTAATTGAATCAAATGAAAGTCAAAAACATCTAAAAAAATCTAATTAAATCAAATGAAAGTCAAACACTTTCATACAAAGCTATTTGAATCAAATGAAAGTCAAATGCATTCTACAAATCTAATTGAATCAAATGGAAGTAACAAACAATCGAACAAAGCCAATTGAATCCAATGAAAGTCAAACACATTCAAACAAAGCTTTTTGAATCAAATGAAAGTCAAATGCATTCAACAAAGCTAATTGAATCAAATGAAAGTAAAAAACATCTAAGAAAACCTAATTAAATCCAATGAAAGTCAAACACAATAAAAAAAAGCTAATTAAATCAAATGAAAGTCAAACACATTCAAACAGAGCTTTTTGAATCAAATGAAAGTCAAATGCATTCAAAAAATCTAATTGAATCAAATTAAAGTCAAAAATATCCAAAAAACCTAATTAAATCAAATGAAAGTCAAACACAATAAAAAAAACCTAATTAAATCAAATGAAAGTCAAACACATTCAAACAAAGCTATTTGAATCAAATTGAAGTAAAAAACAATCAAACAAAGCTAATTGAATCAAATGAAAGTCAAACACATTCAAACAAAGCTATTTGAATCAAATTGAAGTAAAAAACAATCAAACAAAGCTAATTGAATCAAATGAAAGTAAAACACATTCAAACAAATCTATTTGAATCAAATTGAAGTAAAAAACAATCAAACAAAGCTAATTGAATCAAATGTAAGTCAAACACATTCAAACAAAGCTTTTTGAACCAAATGAAAGTCAAATGCATTCAACAAAGCTAATTGAATCAAATGAAAGTCAAAAACATCTAAAACAATCTAATTAAATCAAATGAAAGTCAAACACAATAAAAAAAAGCTAATTAAATCAAATGAAAGTCAAACACATTCAAACAAAGCTATTTGAATTAAATGAAAATCAAATGCAATCTACAAAGCTAATTGAATCAAATGAAATTTGAACACATTCAAACAAACCTAATAGAATCAAATGAAAGATGAACACATTAAAAAAGAGCTAATTGAATCAAACGAAAGTCAAACACATTCAAAAAGAGCTTTTTGAATTAAATGAAGGTCAAATGCATTTAAGAAAGCTAATTGAATCAAATGAAAGTCAAACACATTCAAACAAAGCTAATTGAATCAAATGTAAGTCAAACACATTCAAATAGAGCTTTTTGAATCAAATGAAAGTCAAATGCATTGAACAAATCTAATTGAATCAAATGACAGTAAAAAACATCTAAAAAAACCTAATTAAATAAAATGAAAATCAAACACATTCAAACAAAGCTATTTGTATCAAATGAAAGTCAAATGCATTCTACAAAGCTAATTGAATCAAATGAAAGTCAAACACATTCAAACAAAGCTAATTGAATCAAATGTAAGTCAAACACATTCAAACAGAGCTTTTTGAATCAAATAAAACTCAAATGCATTCAACAAAGCTAATTGAATCAAACGAAAGTCAAAAACATCTAAAAAAAATCTAATTAAATCAAATGAAAGTCAAACACTTCCAGACAAAGCTATTTGAATCAAATGAAAGTCAAATGCATTCTACAAATCTAATTGACTCAAATGAAAGTAAAAAACATCTAAAAAATTCAAATTAAATCAATAAAAGGTCAAACACATTCAAACAAAACTATTTGAATCAAGTGAAAGTCAAAAGCATTCTATAAAGCTAATTGAATCAAATGAAAGTCAAACACATTCAAACAAAGCTAATTGGATCAAATGAAAGTAAAACACACTCAAACAAACGTAATTGAATCAAATAAAAGTCAAAGATATTCAAACAGAGCTAATTGAATCAAATGAAAGTCAAACAAAGCTAATTAAATCAAATGTAAGTCAAACACATTCAAACAGAGCTTTTTGAATCAAATGAAAGTCAAATGCATTTAACAAAGCTAATTGAATCAAATGAAAGTCAAAAACATCTAAAAAAACCTAATTAAATCAAATGAAAGTCAAACATATTCAAACAAAGCTATTTGAAACAAATGAAAGTCAAATGCATTCTACAAAGCTAATTGAATCAAATGGAAGTAAAAACCATTCGAATAAAGCCAAATGAATCCAATGAAAGTCAAACACATTCTAACAAAGCTTTTTGAATCAAATGAAAGTCAAATGCATTCAACAAAGCTAATTGAATCAAATAAAAGTCAAAAATATGTAAAAAAATCTAATTAAATCAAATGAAAGTCAAACACAATAAAAAAAAGCTAATTAAATCAAATGAAAGTCAAACACATTCTAACAAAGCTATTTGAATGAAATGAAAGTCAAATGCAATCTACAAAGCTAATTGAATCAAATGAAAGTTAAACGCATTCAAACAAACCTAATAGAATCAAATGAAAGACGAACACATTCAAACAGACCTAATTGAATCAATTGAAAGTCAAATGTATTCTATAAAGCTAATTGAATCAAATGAAAGTCAAACACATTTAAACAAAACTAATTGAATCAAATTATAGTAAAACACATTCAAACAAACCTAATAGAATCAAATGAAAGTCAAACACATTCAAACAGAGCCAATTGAATCAAATGAAAGTCAAACACATTCAAACACAATTATTTGAATCAATTGAAAGTCAAATGCATTCTACAAATCTAATTGAATCAAATGAAAGTAAAAAACATCTAAAAAATTCAAATTAAATCAATAAAAGGTCAAACACATTCAAATAAAACTATTTGAATCAAATGAAAGTCAAAAGCATTCAATAAAGCTAATTGAATCAAATGAAAGTCAAACACTTTCAAACAAAGCTAATTGGATCAAATGAAAGTAAAACACATTCAAACAAACCTAATTGAATCAAATGAAAGTCAAAGACATTCAAATTGAGCTAATTGAATCAAATGAAAGTCAAACACATTCAAACAAAGCTAATTGAATCAAATGTAAGTCAAACACATTCAAACAGAGCTTTTTGAATCAAATGAAAGTCAAATGCATTCAACAAAGATAATTGAATCTAATGAAAGTAAAAAAAATCTAAAAAAACCTAATTAAATCAAATGAAAGTCAAACACATTCAAACAAAGCTATTTGAAACAAATGAAAGTCAAATGCATTCTACAAATCTATTTGAATCAAATTGAAGTAAAAAACAATCGAACAAAGGCAATTTAATCCAATGAAAGTCAAACACATTCAAACATAGCTTTTTGAATCAAATGAAAGTCAAATGCATTCAACAAAGCTAATTGAATCAAATGAAAGTCAAAAACATCAAAAACAATCTAATTAAATCAAATGAAAGTCAAACACAATAAAAAAAAGCTAATTAAATCAAATGAAAGTCAAACACATTCAAACAAAGCTATTTGAATTAAATGAAAGTCAAATGCAATCTACAAAGCTAATTGAATCAAATGAAATTTAAACACATTCAAACAAACCTAATAGAATCAAATGAAAGATGAACACATTCAAACAGAGCTAATTGAATCAAACGAAAGTCAAACACATTCAAAAAGAGCTTTTTGAATTAAATGAAGGTCAAATGCATTTAAGAAAGCTAATTGAATCAAATGAAAGTCAAACACATTCAAACAAAGCTAATTGAATCAAATGTAAGTCAAACACATTCAAATACAGCTTTTTGAATCAAATGAAAGTCAAATGCATTGAACAAATCTAATTGAATCAAAAAGTCAAAAACATCTAAAAAAACCTAATTAAATAAAATGAAAGTCAAACACATTCAAACAAAGCAATTTGTATCAAATGAAAGTCAAATGCATTGTACAAAGCTAATTGAATCAAATGAAAGTCAAACACATTCAAACAAAGCTAATTGAATCAAATGTAAGTCAAACACATTCAAACAGAGCTTTTTGAATCAAATAAAACACAAACGCATTCAACAAAGCTAATTGAATCAAATGAAAGTCAAAAACATCTAAAAAACCTAATTAAATCAAATGAAAGTCAAACACAATAAAAAAAACCTATTTGAATCAAATGAAAGTCAAACACATTCAAACAAATCTATTTGAATCAAATTGAAGTAAAAAACAATCAAACAAAGCTAATTGAATCAAATGTAAGTCAAACACATTCAAACAAAGCTTTTTGAACTAAAAGAAAGTCAAATGCATTCAACAAAGCTAATTGAATCAAATGAAAGTCAAAAACATCTAAAACAATCTAATTAAATCAAATGAAAGTCAAACACAATAAAAAAAAGCTAATTAAATCAAATGAAAGTCAAACATATTCAAACAAAGCTATTTGAATTAAATGAAAATCAAATGCAATCTACAAAGCTAATTGAATCAAATGAAATTTGAACACATTCAAACAAACCTAATAGAATCAAATGAAAGATGAACACATTAAAAAAGAGCTAATTGAATCAAACGAAAGTCAAACACATTCAAAAAGAGCTTTTTGAATTAAATGAAGGTCAAATGCATTTAAGAAAGCTAATTGAATCAAATGAAAGTCAAACACATTCAAACAAAGCTAATTGAATCAAATGTAAGTCAAACACATTCAAATACAGCTTTTTGAATCAAATGAAAGTCAAATGCATTGAACAAATCTAATTGAATCAAAAAGTCAAAAACATCTAAAAAAACCTAATTAAATAAAATGAAAGTCAAACACATTCAAACAAAGCTATTTGTATCAAATGAAAGTCAAATGCATTGTACAAAGCTAATTGAATCAAATGAAAGTCAAACACATTCAAACAAAGCTAATTGAATCAAATGTAAGTCAAACACATTCAAACAGAGCTTTTTGAATCAAATAAAACACAAACGCATTCAACAAAGCTAATTGAATCAAATGAAAGTCAAAAACATCTAAAAAAATCTAATTAAATCAAATGAAAGTCAAACACTTTCATACAAAGCTATTTGAATCAAATGAAAGTCAAATGCATTCTACAAATCTAATTGACTCAAATGAAAGTAAAAAAACATCTAAAAAATTCAAATTAAATCAATAAAAGGTCAAACACATTCAAACAAAACTATTTGAATCAAGTGAAAGTCAAAAGCATTCTATAAAGCTAATTGAATCAAATGAAAGTCAAACACATTCAAACAAAGCTAATTGAATCAAATGAAAGTAAAACACATTCAAACAAACCTAATTGAATCAAATGAAAGTCAAAGATATTCAAACAGAGCTAATTGAATCAAATGAAAGTCAAACAAAGCTAATTGAATCAAATGTAAGTCAAACACATTCAAACAGACCTTTTTGAATCAAATGAAAGTCAAATGCATTTAACAAAGCTAATTGAATCAAATGAAAGTCAAAAACATCTAAAAACACCTAATTATATCAAATGAAAGTTAAACACATTCAAACAAAGCTATTTGAATCAAAAGAAAGTCAAATGCATTCTACAAAGCTAATTGAATCAAATGGAAGTAAAAAACATTCGAATAAAGCCAAATGAATCCAATGAAAGTCAAAAACATTCTAACAAAGCTTTTTGAATCAAATGAAAGTTAAAT
This sequence comes from Chenopodium quinoa, assembly GCF_001683475.1. Taxonomy (NCBI): domain Eukaryota; kingdom Viridiplantae; phylum Streptophyta; class Magnoliopsida; order Caryophyllales; family Amaranthaceae; genus Chenopodium; species Chenopodium quinoa. The sequence goes on from NW_018745591.1 coordinate 28,451, forward strand.
GCATTCAACAAAGCTAATTGAATCAAATAAAAGTCAAAAAATATGTACTAAAATCTAATTAAATCAAATGAAAGTCAAACACAATAAAAAAAAGCTAATTAAATCAAATGAAAGTCAAACACATTCTAACAAAGCTATTTGAATTAAATGAAAGTCAAATGCAATCTACAAAGCTAATTGAATCAAATGAAAGTTAAACGCATTCAAACAAACCTAATAGAATCAAATGAAAGACGAACACATTCAAACAGAGCTAATTGAATCAAATGAAAGTCAAATGTATTCTATAAAGCTAATTGAATCAAGTGAAAGTCAAACACATTTAAACAAAGCTAATTGAATCAAATTATAGTAAAACACATTCAAACAAACCTAATAGAATTAAATGAAAGTCAAACACATTCAAACAGAGCTAATTGAATCAAATGAAAGTCAAACACATTCAAACACAGCTATTTGAATCAATTGAAAGTCAAATGCTTTCTACAAAGCTAATTGAATCAAATGAAAGTCAAAAACATTCCAAAAAAGCCAATTGAATCAAATGAAAGTCAAACACAATAAAAAAAAGCTAATCAAATTAAATGAAAGTCAAACACATTCAAACAAAGCTATTTGAATTAAATGAAAGTCAAATGCAATCTACAAAGCTAATTGAATCAAATGAAATTTAAACACATTCAAACAAACCTAATAGAATCAAATGAAAGATGAACACATTCAAACAGAGCTAATTGAATCAAACGAAAGTCAAACACATTCAAAAAGAGCTTTTTGAATTAAATGAAGGTCAAATGCATTTAAGAAAGCTAATTGAATCAAATGAAAGTCAAACACATTAAAACAAAGCTAATTGAATCAAATGTAAGTCAAACACATTCAAATAGAGCTTTTTGAATCAAATGAAAGTCAAATGCACTGAACAAATCTAATTGAATCAAATGAAAGTCAAAAACATCTAAAAAAACCTAATTAAATAAAATGAAAGTCAAACACATTCAAACAAAGCTATTTGTATCAAATGAAAGTATAATGCATTCTACAAAGCTAATTGAATCAAATGAAAGTCAAACACATTCAAACAAAGCTAATTGAATCAAATGTAAGTCAAACACATTCAAACAGAGCTTTTTGAATCAAATAAAACTCAAATGCATTCAACAAAGCTAATTGAATCAAACGAAAGTCAAAAACATCTAAAAAAATCTAATAAAATCAAATGAAAGTCAAACACTTTCAGACAAAGCTATTTGAATCAAATGAAAGTCAAATACATTCTACAAATCTAATTGACTCAAATGAAAGTAAAAAACATCTAAAAAATTCAAATTAAATTAATAAAAGGTCAAACACATTCAAACAAAACTATTTGAATCAAGTTAAAGTCAAAAGCATTCTATAAAGCTAATTGAATCAAATGAAAGTCAAACACATTCAAACACAGCTAATTGAATCAAATGAAAGTTAAACACATTCAAACAAACCTAATTGAATCAAATGAAAGTCAAAGATATTCAAACAGAGCTAATTGAATCAAATGAAAGTCAAACAAAGCTAATTGAATCAAATGTAAGTCAAACACATTCAAACAGAGCTTTTTGAATCAAAATAAAGTCAAATGCATTTAACAAAGCTAATTGAATCAAATGAAAGTCAAAAACATCTAAAAAAACCTAATTGAATCAAATGAAAGTCAAACACATTCAAACAAACTTAATTGAATCAAATGAAAGTCAAAATCATTCAAACAGAGCTAATTGAATCAAATGGAAGTAAAAAACATTCGAATAAAGCCAAATGAATCCAATGAAAGTCAAACACATTCTAACAAAGCTTTTTGAATCAAATGAAAGTCAAAAGCATTCAACAAAGCTAATTGAATAAAATAAAAGTCAAAAATATGTAAAAAAATCTAATTAAATCAAATGAAAGTCAAACACAATAAAAAAAGCTAATTAAATCAAATGAAAGTCAAACACATTCTAACAAAGCTATTTGAATTAAATGAAAGTCAAATGCAATCTACAAAGCTAATTGAATCAAATGAAAGTTAAACACATTCAAACAAACCTAATAGAATCAAATGAAAGACGAACACATTCAAACAGAGCTAATTGAATCAAATGAAAGTCAAATGCATTCTATAAAGCTAATTGAATCAAATGAAAGTCAAACACATTTAAACAAAGCTAATTGAATCAAATTATAGTAAAACACATTCAAACAAACCTAATAGAATCAAATGAAAGTCAAACACATTAAAACAGAGCTAATTGAATCAAATGAAAGTCAAACACATTCAAACACAGCTATTTGAATCAATTGAAAGTCAAATGCTTTCTACAAAGCTAATTGAATCAAATGAAAGTCAAAAACATTCCAAAAAAGCCAATTGAATCAAATGAAAGTCAAACACATTCTAACAAACCTAATTGAATCAAATGAAAGTCAAACACATTCAAACAAAGCTAATTGAATCAAATGAAAGTCAAACACATTCAAACAAAGCTGATTAGATCAAATGTAAGTCAAACACATTCAAACAGAGCATTTTGAATCAAATTAAAGTCAAATGCATTCAGACAAAGCTATTTGAATCAAATGAAAGTCAAATGCATTCTACAAATCTAATTGACTCAAATGAAAGTAAAAAACATCTAAAAAATTCAAATTAAATCAATAAAAGGTCAAACACATTCAAACAAAACTATTTGAATCAAGTGAAAGTCAAAAGCATTCTATAAAGCTAATTGAATCAAATGAAAGTCAAACACATTCAAACAAAGCTAATTGGATCAAATGAAAGTAAAACACACTCAAACAAACGTAATTGAATCAAATAAAAGTCAAAGATATTCAAACAGAGCTAATTGAATCAAATGAAAGTCAAACAAAGCTATTAAATCAAATGTAAGTCAAACACATTCAAACAGAGCTTTTTGAATCAAATGAAAGTCAAATGCATTTAACAAAGCTAATTGAATCAAATGAAAGTCAAAAACATCTAAAAAAACCTAATTAAATCAAATGAAAGTCAAACACATTCAAACAAAGCTATTAGAAACAAATGAAAGTCAAATGCATTCTACAAAGCTAATTGAATCAAATGGAAGTAAAAACCATTCGAATAAAGCCAAATGAATCCAATGAAAGTCAAACACATTCTAACAAAGCTTTTTGAATCAAATGAAAGTCAAATGCATTCAACAAAGCTAATTGAATCAAATAAAAGTCAAAAATATGTAAAAAAATCTAATTAAATCAAATGAAAGTCAAACACAATAAAAAAAAGCTAATTAAATCAAATGAAAGTCAAACACATTCTAACAAAGCTATTTGAATGAAATGAAAGTCAAATGCAATCTACAAAGCTAATTGAATCAAATGAAAGTTAAACGCATTCAAACAAACCTAATAGAATCAAATGAAAGACGAACACATTCAAACAGACCTAATTGAATCAAATGAAAGTCAAATGTATTCTATAAAGCTAATTGAATCAAATGAAAGTCAAACACATTTAAACAAAACTAATTGAATCAAATTATAGTAAAACACATTCAAACAAACCTAATAGAATCAAATGAAAGTCAAACACATTCAAACAGAGCCAATTGTATCAAATGAAAGTCAAACACATTCAAACACAATTATTTGAATCAATTGAAAGTCAAATGCTTTCTACAAAGCTAATTGAATCAAATGAAAGTAAAAAACATTCCAAAAAAGCCAATTGAATCAAATGAAAGTCAAACACATTCTAACAAACCTAATTGAATCAAATGAAAGTCAAACACATTCAAACAAAGCTAATTGAATCAAATGAAAGTCAAACACATTCAAACAAAGCTAATTGGATAAAATTTAAGTCAAACACATTCAAATAGAGCTTTTTATATCAAATGAAAGTCAAATGCATTCAACAAAGCTAATTGAATCAAACGAAAGTCAAAAACATCTAAAAAAATCTAATTAAATCAAATGAAAGTCAAACACGTTCAGACAAAGCTATTTGAATCAACTGAAAGTCAAATGCATTCTACAAATCTAATTGAATCAAATGAAAGTAAAAAACATCTAAAAAATTCAAATTAAATCAATAAAAGGTCAAACACATTCAAATAAAACTATTTGAATCAAATGAAAGTCAAAAGCATTCAATAAAGCTAATTGAATCAAATGAAAGTCAAACACTTTCAAACAAAGCTAATTGGGTCAAATGAAAGTAAAACACATTCAAACAAACCTAATTGAATCAAATAAAAGTCAAAGACATTCAAATTGAGCTAATTGAATCAAATGAAAGTCAAACACATTCAAACAAAGCTAATTGAATCAAATGTAAGTCAAACACATTCAAACAGAGCTTTTTGAATCAAATGAAAGTCAAATGCATTCAACAAAGATAATTGAATCTAATGAAAGTCAAAAAAATCTAAAAAAACCTAATTAAATCAAATGAAAGTCAAACACATTCAAACAAAGCTATTTGAAACAAATGAAAGTCAAATGCATTCTACAAATCTATTTGAATCAAATTGAAGTAAAAAACAATCGAACAAAGGCAATTTAATCCAATGAAAGTCAAACACATTCAAACATAGCTTTTTGAATCAAATGAAAGTCAAATGCATTCAACAAAGCTAATTGAATCAAATGAAAGTCAAAAACATCAAAAACAATCTAATTAAATCAAATGAAAGTCAAACACAATAAAAAAAAGCTAATTAAATCAAATGAAAGTCAAACACATTCAAACAAAGCTATTTGAATTAAATGAAAGTCAAATGCAATCTACAAAGCTAATTGAATCAAATGAAATTTAAACACATTCAAACAAACCTAATAGAATCAAATGAAAGATGAACACATTCAAACAGAGCTAATTGAATCAAACGAAAGTCAAACACATTCAAAAAGAGCTTTTTGAATTAAATGAAGGTCAAATGCATTTAAGAAAGCTAATTGAATCAAATGAAAGTCAAACACATTCAAACAAAGCTAATTGAAACAAATGTAAGTCAAACACATTCAAATACAGCTTTTTGAATCAAATGAAAGTCAAATGCATTGAACAAATCTAATTGAATCAAAAAGTCAAAAACATCTAAAAAAACCTAATTAAATAAAATGAAAGTCAAACACATTCAAACAAAGCTATTTGTATCAAATGAAAGTCAAATGCATTGTACAAAGCTAATTGAATCAAATGAAAGTCAAACACATTCAAACAAAGCTAATTGAATCAAATGTAAGTCAAACACATTCAAACAGAGCTTTTTGAATCAAATAAAACACAAACGCATTCAACAAAGCTAATTGAATCAAATGAAAGTCAAAAACATCTAAAAAAATCTAATTAAATCAAATGAAAGTCAAACACTTTCATACAAAGCTATTTGAATCAAATGAAAGTCAAATGCATTCTACAAATCTAATTGACTCAAATGAAAGTAAAAAACATCTAAAAAATTCAAATTAAATCAATAAAAGGTCAAACACATTCAAACAAAACTATTTGAATCAAGTGAAAGTCAAAAGCATTCTATAAAGCTAATTGAATCAAATGAAAGTCAAACACATTCAAACAAAGCTAATTGAATCAAATGAAAGTAAAACACATTCAAACAAACCTAATTGAATCAAATGAAAGTCAAAGATATTCAAACAGAGCTAATTGAATCAAATGAAAGTCAAACAAAGCTAATTGAATCAAATGTAAGTCAAACACATTCAAACAGACCTTTTTGAATCAAATGAAAGTCAAATGCATTTAACAAAGCTAATTGAATCAAATGAAAGTCAAAAACATCTAAAAACACCTAATTATATCAAATGAAAGTCAAACACATTCAAACAAAGCTATTTGATTCAAAAGAAAGTCAAATGCATTCTACAAAGCTAATTGAATCAAATGGAAGTAAAAAACATTCGAATAAAGCCAAATGAATCCAATGAAAGTCAAACACATTCTAACAAAGCTTTTTGAATCAAAGGAAAGTTAAATGCATTCAACAAAGCTAATTGAATCAAATAAAAGTCAAAAAATATGTACTAAAATCTAATTAAATCAAATGAAAGTCAAACACAATAAAAAAAAGCTAATTAAATCAAATGAAAGTCAAACACATTCTAACAAAGCTATTTGAATTAAATGAAAGTCAAATGCAATCTACAAAGCTAATTGAATCAAATGAAAGTTAAACGCATTCAAACAAACCTAATAGAATCAAATGAAAGATGAACACATTCAAACAGAGCTCATTGAATCAAACGAAAGTCAAACACATTCAAAAAGAGCTTTTTGAATTAAATGAAGGTCAAATGCATTTAAGAAAGCTAATTGAATCAAATGAAAGTCAAACACATTAAAACAAAGCTAATTGAATCAAATGTAAGTCAAACACATTCAAATAGAGCTTTTTGAATCAAATGAAAGTCAAATGCACTGAACAAATCTAATTGAATCAAATGAAAGTCAAAAACATCTAAAAAAACCTAATTAAATAAAATGAAAGTCAAACACATTCAAACAAAGCTATTTGTATCAAATGAAAGTATAATGCATTCTACAAAGCTAATTGAATCAAATGAAAGTCAAACACATTCAAACAAAGCTAATTGAATCAAATGTAAGTCAAACACATTCAAACAGAGCTTTTTAAATCAAATAAAACTCAAATGCATTCAACAAAGCTAATTGAATCAAACGAAAGTCAAAAACATCTAAAAAAATCTAATAAAATCAAATGAAAGTCAAACACTTTCAGACAAAGCTATTTGAATCAAATGAAAGTCAAATACATTCTACAAATCTAATTGACTCAAATGAAAGTAAAAAACATCTAAAAAATTCAAATTAAATTAATAAAAGGTCAAACACATTCAAACAAAACTATTTGAATCAAGTGAAAGTCAAAAGCATTCTATAAAGCTAATTGAATCAAATGAAAGTCAAACACATTCAAACAAAGCTAATTGAATCAAATGAAAGTTAAACACATTCAAACAAACCTAATTGAATCAAATGAAAGTCAAAGATATTCAAACAGAGCTAATTGAATCAAATGAAAGTCAAACAAAGCTAATTGAATCAAATGTAAGTCAAACACATTCAAACAGAGCTTTTTGAATCAAATGAAAGTCAAATGCATTTAACAAAGCTAATTGAATCAAATGAAAGTCAAAAACATCTAAAAAAACCTAATTGAATCAAATGAAAGTCAAACACATTCAAACAAACTTAATTGAATCAAATGAAAGTCAAAATCATTCAAACAGAGCTAATTGAATCAAATGGAAGTAAAAAACATTCGAATAAAGCCAAATGAATCCAATGAAAGTCAAACACATTCTAACAAAGCTTTTTGAATCAAATGAAAGTCAAAAGCATTCAACAAAGCTAATTGAATAAAATAAAAGTCAAAAATATGTAAAAAAATCTAATTAAATCAAATGAAAGTCAAACACAATAAAAAAAAGCTAATTAAATCAAATGAAAGTCAAACACATTCTAACAAAGCTATTTGAATTAAATGAAAGTCAAATGCAATCTACAAAGCTAATTGAATCAAATGAAAGTTAAACACATTCAAACAAACCTAATAGAATCAAATGGAAGACGAACACATTCAAACAGAGCTAATTGAATCAAATGAAAGTCAAATGCATTCTATAAAGCTAATTGAATCAAATGAAAGTCAAACACATTTAAACAAAGCTAATTGAATCAAATTATAGTAAAACACATTCAAACAAACCTAACAGAATCAAATGAAAGTCAAACACATTAAAACAGAGCTAATTGAATCAAATGAAAGTCAAACACATTCAAACACAGCTATTTGAATCAATTGAAAGTCAAATGCTTTCTACAAAGCTAATTGAATCAAATGAAAGTCAAAAACATTCCAAAAAAGCCAATTGAATCAAATGAAAGTCAAACACATTCTAACAAACCTAATTGAATCAAATGAAAGTCAAACACATTCAAACAAAGCTAATTGAATCAAATGAAAGTCAAACACATTCAAACAAAGCTGATTAGATCAAATGAAAGTCAAACACATTCAAACAAAGCTTTTTGAATCAAATGAAAGTCAAATGCATTCAACAAAGTGATCCAAAGTGGACATCTAATGAACCTGTTGCTTTAGTCTTAGAGACTCTTGGGTTTTTCCCATGCACAAAGAAGGGTGAAATTTTATGCTGCATTTCATGGGAAGATTGAAGATTGGTACACGGTTGGCTAGCATCACATTTTGGACGCATTTCATGACTATTTTGGGCGTGTGGATCCTAGGCCATTTACTATCTATTATTAACTTTTGTGCTAGTTAATGTTGCTGAAATAATGCCAAGAATCTAGCTCTTGGCCGGTTGTAATGGGGGGGTTATCAATAGGCTTTATTATGCTTTCATTACTTAGCTTAAATCAAGGCTTAAATCAAGGAGGAAACCATTGGCTGTTGGCCTTTCATTCTTGGACGGTTTTTCTTGGCTTTTGGTGTGCTTTTGCTGCTCCTTTCCTCTATAAAAGGGAGAGCAAAACAGAAATTAAAAGGCAGTTTTGAGATTTGATAAAAAACCTTGTGTTTATAGCATTTTAACTTAGAGTTTGTCTCAAGTTCAAGTGTTCCCTTATTTCTTTGAGTGAGTCTTGAGTGATAAGCTTAGGAGAGATTGAGTGAGTCTTATCTCTGGCCTAAAACCCCAAAACTTTGAGTGTGTCCTTGAGTTTTGGCCCTTTTATCTTGTTCCATGATATCTGAGTATTCTAACTATAAGTATTTTTAAATCCATCAACCCATATTCGGGAGGGGGTATTTAGATTTACATCATCTGGTATCAGAGCCTAGTTAAGGTTTTTCTTAAAGAAAATCGAGTTTGAAGGCGTTTGGAACAAAACGGCAGAATTCAATCAGTTTGGAGTTGCGGTTTGAGAAGGACATATCTCCTTCGTTTTCTGTCCAAATCCAGTTATTTCTTTTTTGAATCTGGATATTTTTTTGCGTAGATTGAATCAAATGAAAGTCAAAAACATCTAAAAAAACCTAATTAAATAAAATGAAAGTCAAACACATTCAAACAAAGCTAATTGTATCAAATGAAAGTCAAATGCATTCTATAAAGCTAATTGAATCAAATGAAAGTCAAACACATTCAAACAAACCTAATTGAATCAAATGTAAGTCAAACACATTCAAACAAAGCTATTTGAAACAAATGAAAGTCAAATGCATTCCACAAATCTATTTGAATCAAATTGAAGTAAAAAACAATCGAACAAAGGCAATTCAATCCAATGAAAGTCAAACACATTCAAACAAAGCTTTTTGAATCAAATGAAAGTCAAATGCATTCAACAAAGCTAATTGAATCAAATGAAAGTCAAAAACATCTAAAACAATCTAATTAAATCAAATGAAAGTCAAACACAATAAAAAAAAGCTAATTAAATAAAATGAAAGTCAAACACATTCAAACAAAGCTATTTGAATTAAATTAAAGTCAAATGCAATCTACAAAGCTAATTGAATCAAATGAAATTTAAACACATTCAAACAAACCTAATAGAATCAAATGAAAGATGAACATATTCAAACAGAGATAATTGAATCAAATCAAAGTCAAACCCATTCAAAAAGATCTTTTTGAATCAAATTAAGGTCAAATGCATTCTACAAAGCCAAATGAATCAAATGAAAGTAAAAAACATTCAACAAAGCTTTTTGAATCAAATGAAAGTCAAATGCATTCAACAAAGCTAATTGAATCAAATTAAAGTCAAAAACATCCAAAAAACCTAATTAAATCAAATGAAAGTCAATCACATTCAGACAAAGCTATTTGAAACAAATGAAAGTCAAATGCATTCTACAAAGCTAATTAAATCAAATTAAAGTCAAAAACATTCGAACAAAGCCAATTGAATTAAATGAAAGTAAAACACATTCAAACAAACTTAATTGAATCAAATGAAAGTCAAAATCATTCAAACAGAGCTAATTGAATCAAATGGAAGTAAAAAACATTCGAATAAAGCCAAATAAATCCAATGAAAGTCAAACACATTCTAACAAAGCTTTTTGAATCAAATGAAAGTCAAATGCATTCAACAAAGCTAATTGAATCAAATAAAAGTAAAAAATATGTAAAAAAATCTAATTAAATCAAATGAAAGTCAAACACAATAAAAAAAAGCTAATTAAATCAAATGAAAGTCAAACACATTCTAACAAAGCTATTTGAATTAAATGAAAGTCAAATGCAATCTACAAAGCTAATTGAATCAAATGAAAGTTAAACACATTCAACAAAGCTTTTTAAATCAAATGAAAGTCAAACACATTCAGACAAAGCTATTTGAATCAACTGAAAGTCAAATGCATTCTACAAATCTAATTGAATCTAATGAAAGTAAAAAACATCAAAAAAATTCAAATTAAATCAATAAAAGGTCAAACACATTCAAACAAAACTATTTGAATCAAATGAAAGTCAAATGCATTCTATAAAGCTAATTGAATCAAATGAAAGTCAAACACATTTAAACAAAGCTAATTGAATCAAATTATAGTAAAACACATTCAAACAAACCTAATAGAATCAAATGAAAGTCAAACACATTCAAACAGAACTAATTGAATCAAATGAAAGTCAAACACATTCAAACACAGCTATTTGAATCAATTGAAAGTCAAATGCTTTCTACACAGCTAATTGAATCAAATGAAAGTCAAAAACATTCCAAAAAAGCCAATTGAATCAAATGAAAGTCAAACACATTCTAATAAACCTAATTGAATCAAATGAAAGTCAAACACATTCAAACAAAGCTAATTGAATCAAATGAAAGTCAAACACATTCAAACAAAGCTGATTAGATCAAATGTAAGTCAAACACATTCAAACAGAGCTTTTTGAATCAAATTAAAGTCAAATGCATTCAACAAAGCTAATTCAATCAAACGAAAGTCAAAAACATTTAAAAAAATCTAATTAAATCAAATGAAAGTCAAACACAGTCAGACAAAGCTATTTGAATCAAATGAAATTCGAATGCATTCTACAAATCTAATTGAATCAAATGAAAGTAAAAACATCTAAAAAATTCAAATTAATTCAAAAAAAGGTCAAACACATTCAAATAAAACTATTTGAATCAAATGAAAGTCAAAAGCATTCAATAAAGCTAATTGAATCAAATGAAGGTCAAACACTTTCAAACAAAGCTAATTGGATCAAATGAAAGTAAAACACATTCAAACAAACCTAATTGAATCAAATGAAAGTCAAAGACATTCAAACAGAGCTAATTGAATCAAATGAAAGTCAAACACATTCAAACAAAGCTAATTGAATCAAATGTAAGTCAAACACATTCAAACAGAGCTTTTTGAATCAAATGAAAGTCAAATGCATTCAACAAAGATAATTGAATCAAATGAAATTTAAACACATTCAAACAAACCTAATTGAATCAAATGAAAGATGAACACATTCAAACAGAGATAATTGAATCAAATGAAAGTCAAACCCATTCAAAAAGATCTTTTTGAATCAAATTAAGGTCAAATGCATTCTACAAAGCCAAATGAATCAAATGAAAGTCAAAAAACATTCAACAAAGCTTTTTGAATCAAATGAAAGTCAAATGCATTCAACAAAGCTAATTGAATCAAATTAAAGTCAAAAACATCCAAAAAACCTAATTAAATCAAATGAAAGTCAATCACATTCAGACAAAGCTATTTGAATCAAATGAAAGTCAAATGCATTCTACAAAGCTAATTAAATCAAATGAAAGTCAAAAACATTCGAACAAAGCCAATTGAATTAAAAGAAAGTAAAACACATTCAAACAAACTTAATTGAATCAAATGAAAGTCAAAATCATTCAAACAGAGCTAATTGAATCAAATGGAAGTAAAAAACATTCGAATAAAGCCAAATGAATCCAATGAAAGTCAAACACATTCTAACAAAGCTTTTTGAATCAAATGAAAGTCAAATGCATTCAACAAAGCTAATTGAATCAAATAAAAGTAAAAAATATGTAAAAAAATCTAATTAAATCAAATGAAAGTCAAACACAATAAAAAGATGCTAATTAAATCAAATGAAAGTCAAACACATTCTAACAAAGCTATTTGAATTAAATGAAAGTCAAATGCAATCTACAAAGCTAATTGAATCAAATGAAAGTTAAACACATTCAACAAAGCTTTTTATATCAAATGAAAGTCAAACACATTCAGACAAAGTTATTTGAATCAACTGAAAGTCAAATGCATTCTACAAATCTAATTGAATCAAATGAAAGTAAAAAACATCTAAAAAATTCAAATTAAATCAATAAAAGGTCAAACACATTCAAACAAAACTATTTGAATCAAATGAAAGTCAAATGCATTCTATAAAGCTAATTGAATCAAATGAAAGTCAAACACATTTAAACAAAGCTAATTGAATCAAATTATAGTAAAACACATTCAAACAAACCTAATAGAATCAAATGAAAGTCAAACACATTCAAACAGAACTAATTAAATAAAATGAAAGTCAAACACATTCAAACACAGCTATTTGAATCAATTGAAAGTCAAATGCTTTCTACAAAGCTAATTGAATCAAATGAAAGTCAAAAACATTTCCAAAAAAGCTAATTGAATCAAATGAAAGTGAAACACATTCTAACAAACCTAATTGAATCAAATGAAAGTCAAACACATTCAAACAAAGCTAATTGAATCAAATGAAAGTCAAACACATTCAAACAAAGCTGATTAGATCAAATGTAAGTCAAACACATTCAAATAGAGCTTTTTGAATCAAATTAAAGTCAAATTCATTCAACAAAGCTAATTCAATCAAACGAAAGTCAAAAACATTTAAAAAAATCTAATTAAATCAAATGAAAGTCAAACACAGTCAGACAAAGCTATTTGAATCAAATGAAATTCGAATGCATTCTACAAATCTAATTGAATCAAATGAAAGTAAAAACATCTAAAAAATTCAAATTAATTCAATAAAAGGTCAAACACATTCAAATAAAACTATTTGAATCAAATGAAAGTCAAAAGCATTCAATAAAGCTAATTGAATCAAATGAAGGTCAAACACTTTCAAACAAAGCTAATTGGATCAAATGAAAGTAAAACACATTCAAACAAACCTAATTGGATCAAATGAAAGTCAAAGACATTCAAACAGAGCTAATTGAATCAAATGAAAGTCAAACACATTCAAACAAAGCTAATTGAATCAAATGTAAGTCAAACACATTCAAACAGAGCTTTTTGAATCAAATGAAAGTCAAATGCATTCAACAAAGATAATTGAATCAAATGAAAGTCAAAAAAATCTAAAAAAAACCTAATTAAATCAAATGAAAGTCAAACACATTCAAACAAAGCTATTTGAAACAAATGAAAGTCAAATGCATTCTACAAATCTGTTTGAATCAAATTGAAGTAAAAAACAATCGAACAAAGGCAATTTAATCCAATGAAAGTCAAACACATTCAAACAAAGCTTTTTGAATCAAATGAAAGTCAAATGCATTCAACAAAGCTAATTGAATCAAATGAAAGTCAAAAACATCTAAAACAATCTAATTAAATCAAATGAAAGTCAAACACAATAAAAAAAAGCTAATTAAATCAAATGAAAGTCAAACACATTCAAACAAAGCTATTTGAATTAAATGAAAGTCAAATGCAATCTACAAAGCTAATTGAATCAAATGAAATTTAAACACATTCAAACAAACCTAATAGAATCAAATGAAAGATGAACACATTCAAACAGAGCTAATTGAATCAAATGAAAGTCGAACCCATTCAAAAAGATTTTTTTGAATCAAATTAAGGTCAAATGCATTCTACAAAGCCAAATGAATCAAATGAAAGTCAAAAACATTGAAACAAAGCTAATAGGATAAAATTTAAGTCAAACACATTCAAATAGAGCTTTTTGAATCAAATGAAAGTCAAATGCATTCAACAAAGCTAATTGAATCAAACGAAAGTCAAAAACATCTAAAAAAATCTAATTAAATCAAATGAAAGTCAAACACATTCAGACAAAGCTATTTGAATCAACTGAAAGTCAAATGCATTCTACAAATCTGATTGAATCAAATGAAAGTAAAAAACATCTAAAAAATTCAAATTAAATCAATAAAAGGTCAAACACATTCAAACAAAACTATTTGAATCAAATGAAAGTCAAATGCATTCTATAAAGCTAATTGAATCAAATGAAAGTCAAACACATTCAAACAAAGCTAATTGAATCAAATGAAAGTAAAACACATTAAAACAAACCTAATTGAATCAAATGAAAGTCAAACACATTCAAACAGAGCTAATTGAATCAAATGAAAGTCAAACACATTCAAAAAGAGTTTTTTGAATCAAATGAAGGTCAAATGCAATCTGAAAAGCTAATCAAATCAAATGAAATTCAAACACATTCAAACAAAGCTTTTTGAATTTAATGAAAGTCAAATTCATTCAACAAAGCTAATTGAATCAAATGAAAGTCAAAAACATCAAAAAAAATCTAATTAAATCAAATGAAAGTCAAGCACATTCAAACAAACCTAATTGAATCAAATGAAAGTCAAACACATTCAAACAGAGCTAATTGAATCAAATGAAAGTCAAACACATTCAAAAAGAGCTTTTTGAATCAAATGAAGGTCAAATGCAATCTACAATGCTAATTGAATCAAATGAAAGTCTAACACATTCAAACAAAGCTAATTGAATCAAATGAAAGTAAAACACCTTAAAACAAACCTAATTGAATCAAATGAAACACAAACACATTCAAACAGAGCTAATCGAATCAAATGAAAGTTAAACACATTCAAAAAGAGTTTTTTGAATCAATTGAAGGTAAAATGCAATCTGCAAAGCTAATCAAATCAAATGAAAGTCAAACACATTTAAACAAAGCTAATTGAATCAAATGTAAGTCAAATACATTAAAACAGAGCTTTTTGAATCAAATGAAAGTCAAATGCATTCAACAAAGCTCAGTGAATCAAATGAAAGTAAAAAACAACTAAAAATATCTAATTAAATCAAATGAAAGTCAAACACATTCAGACAAAGCTATTTGAATCAAATGAAAGTCAAATGCATTCTACAAATCTAATTGAGTCAAATGAAAGTAAAAAACATTTGAACAAAGCCAATTGAATCAAATGAAAGTCAAACACATTCAAACAAACCTATCTGAATCAAATGAAAGTCAAACACATTCAAATAGTGCTAATTGAGTAAAATGAAAGTCAAACACATTCAAAAAGAGCTTTTTGAATCAAACGAAGGTCAAATGCATTTAAGAAAGCTATTTGAATCAAATGAAAGTCAAACACATTCAAACAAAGCTAATTGAATCAAATGTAATTCAAACACATTCAAATAGAGCTTTTTGAATCAAATGAAAGTCAAATGCATTCAACAAATCTAATTGAATCAAATGAAAGTAAAAAACATTTGAACAAAGCTAATTGAATCAAATGAAAGTCAAACATATTCAAACAAACCTATCTGAATCAAATGAAAGTCAAACACATTCACACAGTGCTAATTGAATAAAATGAAAGTCAAACACATTCAAAAAGAGCTTTTTGAATGAAATGAAGGTCAAATGCATTTAAGAAAGCTAATTGAATCAAATGAAAGTCAAACACATTCAAACAAAGCTAATTGAATCAAATGTAAGTCAAACACATTCAAATAGAGCTTTTTGAATCAAATAAAAGTCAAATGCATTCAACAAATCTAATTGAATCAAATGAAAGTCAAAAACATCCAAAAAAACCTAATTAAATCAAATGAAAGTCAAACACATTCAAACAAAGCTATTTGTATCAAATGAAAGTCAAACACATTCAAACAAAGCTAATTGAATCAAATGTAAGTAAAACACATTCAAACAGAGCTTTTTGAATCAAATAAAACTCAAATGCATTCAACAAAGCTAATTGAATCAAACGAAAGTAAAAAACATCTAAAAAATTCTAATTAAATCAAATGAAAGTCAAACACATTCAGACAAAGCTATTTGAATCAAATGAAAGTCAAATGCATTCTACTAATCTAATTGAGTCAAATGAAAGTAAAAAACATCTAAAAAATTCAAATTAAATCAATAAAAGGTCAAACACATTCAAACAAAACTATTTGAATCATGTGAAAGTCAAAAGCATTCTATAATGCTAATCGAATCAAATGAAAGTCAAACACATTCAAACAAAGCTAATTGAATCAAATGAAAGTAAAACACATTCAAACAAACCTAATTGAATCAAATGAAAGTCAAAGATATTCAAACGGAGCTAATTGAATCAGATGAAAGACAAACAAAGCTAATTAAATCAAATGTAAGTCAAACACATTCAAACAGAGGTTTTTGAATCAAATGAAAGTCAAATGTATTTAACAAAGCTAATTGAATCAAATGAAAGTCAAAAACATCTAAAAAAACCTAATTAAATCAAATGAAAGTCAAACACATTCAAACAAAGCTATTTGAATCAAATGAAAGTCAAATGCATTCTACAAAGCTAATTGGATCAAATGGAAGTAAAAAACATTCGAACAAAGCCAAATGAATCCAATGAAAGTCAAACACATTCTAACAAAGCTTTTTGAATCAAATGAAAGTCAAATGCATTCAATAAAGCTAATTGAATCAAATGAAAGTCAAAAACATCTAAAACAATCTAATTAAATCAAATGAAAGTCAAACACAATAAAAAAAAGCTAATTAAATCAAATGAAAGTCAAACACATTCAAACAAAGCTATTTGAATTAAATGAAAGTCAAATGCAATCTACAAAGCTAATTGAATCAAATGAAATTTAAACACATTCAAACAAACCTAATAGAATCAAATGAAAGATGAACACATTCAAACAGAGCTAATTTGAATCAAATGAAAGTCAAACCCATTCAAAAAGATTTTTTTGAATCAAATTAAGGTCAAATGCATTCTACAAAGCCAAATGAATCAAATGAAAGTCAAAAACATTGAAACAAAGCTAATTGGATAAAATTTAAGTCAAACACATTCAAATAGAGCTTTTTGAACCAAATGAAAGTCAAATGCATTCAACAAAGCTAATTGAATCAAACGAAAGTCAAAAACATCTAAAAAAATCTAATTAAATCAAATGAAAGTCAAACACATTCAGACAAAGCTATTTGAATCAACTGAAAGTCAAATGCATTCTAAAAATCTAATTGAATCAAATGAAAGTAAAAAACATCTAAAAAATTCAAATTAAATCAATAAAAGGTCAAACACATTCAAACAAAACTATTTGAATCAAATGAAAGTCAAATGCATTCTATAAAGCTAATTGAATCAAATGAAAGTCAAACACATTCAAACAAAGCTAATTGAGTCAAATGAAAGTAAAACACATTAAAACAAACCTAATTGAATCAAATGAAAGTCAAACACATTCAAACAGAGCTAATTGAATCAAATGAAAGTCAAACACATTCAAAAAGAGTTTTTTGAATCAAATGAAGGTCAAATGCAATCTGAAAAGCTAATCAAATCAAATGAAATTCAAACACATTCAAACAAAGCTTTTTGAATTTAATGAAAGTCAAATTCATTCAACAAAGCTAATTGAATCAAATGAAAGTCAAAAACATCTAAAAAAATCTAATTAAATCAAATGAAAGTCAAGCACATTCAAACAAACCTAATTGAATCAAATGAAAGTCAAACACATTCAAACAGAGCTAATTGAATCAAATGAAAGTCAAACACATTCAAAAAGAGCTTTTTGAATCAAATGAAAGTCAAATGCAATCTACAATGCTAATTGGATCAAATGAAAGTCTAACACATTCAAACAAAGCTAATTGAATCAAATGAAAGTAAAACACCTTAAAACAAACCTAATTGAATCAAATGAAACACAAACACATTCAAACAGAGCTAATCGAATCCAATGAAAGTCAAACACATTCAAAAAGAGTTTTTTGAATCAAATGAAGGTCAAATGCAATCTGCAAAGCTAATCAAATCAAATGAAAGTCAAACACATTTAAACAAAGCTAATTGAATCAAATGTAAGTCAAATACATTAAAACAGAGCTTTTTGAATCAAATGAAAGTCAAATGCATTCAACAAAGCTCAGTGAATCAAATGAAAGTAAAAAACAACTAAAAATATCTAATTAAATCAAATGAAAGTCAAACACATTCAGACAAAGCTATTTGAATCAAATGAAAGTCAAATGCATTCTACAAATCTAATTGAGTCAAATGAAAGTAAAAAACATTTCAACAAAGCCAATTGAATCAAATGAAAGTCAAACACATTCAAACAAACCTATCTGAATCAAATGAAAGTCAAACACATTCAAATAGTGCTAATTGAGTAAAATGAAAGTCAAACACATTCAAAAAGAGCTTTTTGAATCAAACGAAGGTCAAATGCATTTAAGAAAGCTATTTGAATCAAATGAAAGTCAAACACATTCAAACAAAGCTAATTGAATCAAATGTAATTCAAACACATTCAAATAGAGCTTTTTGAATCAAATGAAAGTCAAATGCATTCAACAAATCTAATTGAATCAAATGAAAGTAAAAAACATTTGAACAAAGCCAATTGAATCAAATGAAAGTCAAACATATTCAAACAAACCTATCTGAATCAAATGAAAGTCAAACACATTCACACAGTGCTAATTGAATAAAATGAAAGTCAAACACATTCAAAAAGTGCTTTTTGAATCAAATGAAGGTCAAATGCATTTAAGAAAGCTAATTGAATCAAATGAAAGTCAAACACATTCAAACAAAGCTAATTGAATCAAATGTAAGTCAAACACATTCAAATAGAGCTTTTTGAATCAAATAAAAGTCAAATGCATTAAACAAATCTAATTGAATCAAATGAAAGTCAAAAACATCCAAAAAAACCTAATTAAATCAAATGAAAGTCAAACACATTCAAACAAAGCTATTGGTATCAAATGAAAGTCAAATGTATTCTACAAAGCTAATTGAATCAAATGAAAGTCAAACACATTCAAACAAAGCTAATTGAATCAAATGTAAGTAAAACACATTCAAACAGAGCTTTTTGAATCAAATAAAACTCAAATGCATTCAACAAAGCTAATTGAATCAAACGAAAGTAAAAAACATCTAAAAAAATCTAATTAAATCAAATGAAAGTCAAACACATTCAGACAAAGCTATTTGAATCAAATGAAAGTCAAATGCATTCTACTAATCTAATTGAGTCAAATGAAAGTAAAAAACATCTAAAAAATTCAAATTAAATCAATAAAAGGTCAAACACATTCAAACAAAACTATTTGAATCAAGTGAAAGTCAAAAGCAGTCTATAATGCTAATCGAATCAAATGAAAGTCAAACACATTCAAACAAAGCTAATTGAATCAAATGAAAGTAAAACACATTCAAACAAACCTAATTGAATCAAATGAAAGTCAAAGATATTCAAACAGAGCTAATTGAATCAGATGAAAGACAAACAAAGCTAATTAAATCAAATGTAAGTCAAACACATTCAAACAGAGCTTTTTGAATCAAATGAAAGTCAAATGTATTTAACAAAGCTAATTGAATCAAATGAAAGTCAAAAACATCTAAAAAAACCTAATTAAATCAAATGAAAGTCAAACACATTCAAACAAAGCTATATGAATCAAATGAATGTCAAATGCATTCTACAAAGCTAATTGGATCAAATGGAAGTAAAAAACATTCGAACAAAGCCAAATGAATCCAATGAAAGTCAAACACATTCAAACAAAGCTTTTTCAATCAAATGAAAGTCAAATGCATTCAACAAAGCTAATTGAATCAAATGAAAGTCAAAAACATCTAAAACAATCTAATTAAATCAAATGAAAGTCAAACACAATAAAAAAAAGCTAATTAAATAAAATGAAAGTCAAACACATTCAAACAAAGCGATTTGAATTAAATGAAAGTCAAATGCAATCTACAAAGCTAATTGAATCAAATGAAATTTAAACACATTCAAACAAACCTAATAGAATCAAATGAAAGATGAACACATTCAGACAGAGCTAATTGAATCAAATGAAAGTCAAACCCATTCAAAAAGATTTTTTTGAATCAAATTAAGGTCAAATGCATTCTACAAAGCCAAATGAATCAAATGAAAGTCAAAAACATTGAAACAAAGCTAATTGGATAAAATTTAAGTCAAACACATTCAAATAGAGCTTTTTGAACCAAATGAAAGTCAAATGCATTCAACAAAGCTAATTGAATCAAACGAAAGTCAAAAACATCTAAAAAAATCTAATTAAATCAAATGAAAGTCAAACACATTCAGACAAAGCTATTTGAATCAACTGAAAGTCAAATGCATTCTACAAATCTAACTGAATCAAATGAAAGTAAAAAACATCTAAAAAATTCAAATTAAATCAATAAAAGGTCAAACACATTCAAACAAAACTATTTGAATCAAATGAAAGTCAAATGCATTCTATAAAGCTAATTGAATCAAATGAAAGTCAAACACATTCAAACAAAGCTAATTGAGTCAAATGAAAGTAAAACACATTAAAACAAACCTAATTGAATCAAATGAAAGTCAAACACATTCAAACAGAGCTAATTGAATCAAATGAAAGTCAAACACATTCAAAAAGAGTTTTTTGAATCAAATGAAGGTCAAATGCAATCTGAAAAGCTAATCAAATCAAATGAAATTCAAACACATTCAAACAAAGCTTTTTGAATTTAATGAAAGTCAAATTCATTCAACAAAGCTAATTGAATCAAATGAAAGTCAAAAACATCTAAAAAATCTAATTAAATCAAATGAAAGTCAAGCACATTCAAACAAACCTAATTGAATCAAATGAAAGTCAAACACATTCAAACAGAGCTAATTGAATCAAATGAAAGTCAAACACATTCAAAAAGAGCTTTTTGAATCAAATGAAAGTCAAATGCAATCTACAATGCTAATTGGATCAAATGAAAGTCTAACACATTCAAACAAAGCTAATTGAATCAAATGAAAGTAAAACACCTTAAAACAAACCTAATTGAATCAAATGAAACACAAACACATTCAAACAGAGCTAATCGAATCCAATGAAAGTCAAACACATTCAAAAAGAGTTTTTTGAATCAAATGAAGGTCAAATGCAATCTGCAAAGCTAATCAAATCAAATGAAAGTCAAACACATTTAAACAAAGCTAATTGAATCAAATGTAAGTCAAATACATTAAAACAGAGCTTTTTGAATCAAATGAAAGTCAAATGCATTCAACAAAGCTCAGTGAATCAAATGAAAGTAAAAAACAACTAAAAATATCTAATTAAATCAAATGAAAGTCAAACACATTCAGACAAAGCTATTTGAATCAAATGAAAGTCAAATGCATTCTACAAATCTAATTGAGTCAAATGAAAGTAAAAAACATTTCAACAAAGCCAATTGAATCAAATGAAAGTCAAACACATTCAAACAAACCTATCTGAATCAAATGAAAGTCAAACACATTCAAATAGTGCTAATTGAGTAAAATGAAAGTCAAACACATTCAAAAAGAGCTTTTTGAATCAAACGAAGGTCAAATGCATTTAAGAAAGCTATTTGAATCAAATGAAAGTCAAACACATTCAAACAAAGCTAATTGAATCAAATGTAATTCAAACACATTCAAATAGAGCTTTTTGAATCAAATGAAAGTCAAATGCATTCAACAAATCTAATTGAATCAAATGAAAGTAAAAAACATTTGAACAAAGCCAATTGAATCATATGAAAGTCAAACATATTCAAACAAACCTATCTGAATCAAATGAAAGTCAAACACATTCACACAGTGCTAATTGAATAAAATGAAAGTCAAACACATTCAAAAAGAGCTTTTTGAATCAAATGAAGGTCAAATGCATTTAAGAAAGCTAATTGAATCAAATGAAAGTCAAACACATTCAAACAAAGCTAATTGAATCAAATGTAAGTCAAACACATTCAAATAGAGCTTTTTGAATCAAATAAAAGTCAAATGCATTAAACAAATCTAATTGAATCAAATGAAAGTCAAAAACATCCAAAAAAACCTAATTAAATCAAATGAAAGTCAAACACATTCAAACAAAGCTATTGGTATCAAATGAAAGTCAAATGTATTCTACAAAGCTAATTGAATCAAATGAAAGTCAAACACATTCAAACAAAGCTAATTGAATCAAATGTAAGTAAAACACATTCAAACAGAGCTTTTTGAATCAAATAAAACTCAAATGCATTCAACAAAGCTAATTGAATCAAACGAAAGTAAAAAACATCTAAAAAAATCTAATTAAATCAAATGAAAGTCAAACACATTCAGACAAAGCTATTTGAATCAAATGAAAGTCAAATGCATTCTACTAATCTAATTGAGTCAAATGAAAGTAAAAAACATCTAAAAAATTCAAATTAAATCAATAAAAGGTCAAACACATTCAAACAAAACTATTTGAATCAAGTGAAAGTCAAAAGCAGTCTATAATGCTAATCGAATCAAATGAAAGTCAAACACATTCAAACAAAGCTAATTGAATCAAATGAAAGTAAAACACATTCAAACAAACCTAATTGAATCAAATGAAAGTCAAAGATATTCAAACAGAGCTAATTGAATCAGATGAAAGACAAACAAAGCTAATTAAATCAAATGTAAGTCAAACACATTCAAACAGAGCTTTTTGAATCAAATGAAAGTCAAATGTATTTAACAAAGCTAATTGAATCAAATGAAAGTCAAAAACATCTAAAAAAACCTAATTAAATCAAATGAAAGTCAAACACATTCAAACAAAGCTATATGAATCAAATGAATGTCAATGCATTCTACAAAGCTAATTGGATCAAATGGAAGTAAAAAACATTCGAACAAAGCCAAATGAATCCAATGAAAGTCAAACACATTCTAACAAAGCTTTTTGAATCAAATGAAAGTCAAATGCATTCAACAAAGCTAATTGAATCAAATGAAAGTCAAAAACATCTAAAACAATCTAATTAAATCAAATGAAAGTCAAACACAATAAAAAAAAGCTAATTAAATCAAATGAAAGTCAAACACATTCAAACAAAGCTATTTGAATTAAATGAAAGTCAAATGCAATCTACAAAGCTAATTGAATCAAATGAAATTTAAACACATTCAAACAAACCTAATAGAATCAAATGAAAGATGAACACATTCAGACAGAGCTAATTGAATCAAATGAAAGTCAAACCCATTCAAAAAGATTTTTTTGAATCAAATTAAGGTCAAATGCATTCTACAAAGCCAAATGAATCAAATGAAAGTCAAAAACATTGAAACAAAGCTAATTGGATAAAATTTAAGTCAAACACATTCAAATAGAGCTTTTTGAATCAAATGAAAGTCAAATGCATTCAACAAAGCTAATTGAATCAAACGAAAGTCAAAAACATCTAAAAAAATCTAATTAAATCAAATGAAAGTCAAACACATTCAGACAAAGCTATTTGAATCAACTGAAAGTCAAATGCATTCTACAAATCTAACTGAATCAAATGAAAGTAAAAAACATCTAAAAAATTCAAATTAAATCAATAAAAGGTCAAACACATTCAAACAAAACTATTTGAATCAAATGAAAGTCAAAAGCATTCTATAATGCTAATCGAATCAAATGAAAGTCAAACACATTCAAACAAAGCTAATTGAATCAAATGAAAGTAAAACACATTCAAACAAACCTAATTGAATCAAATGAAAGTCAAAGATATTCAAACAGAGCTAATTGAATCAGATGAAAGACAAACAAAGCTAATTAAATCAAATGTAAGTCAAACACATTCAAACAGAGCTTTTTGAATCAAATGAAAGTCAAATGTATTTAACAAAGCTAATTGAATCAAATGAAAGTCAAAAACATCTAAAAAAAACCTAATTAAATCAAATGAAAGTCAAACACATTCAAACAAAGCTATTTGAATCAAATGAAAGTCAAATGCATTCTACAAAGCTAATTGGATCAAATGGAAGTAAAAAACATTCGAACAAAGCCAAATGAATCCAATGAAAGTCAAACACATTCTAACAAAGCTTTTTGAATCAAATGAAAGTCAAATGCATTCAACAAAGCTAATTGAATCAAATAAAAGTCAAAAATATGTAAGAAAATCTAATTAAATCAAATGAAAGTCAAACACAATAAAAAAAAGCTAATTAAATCAAATGAAAGTCAAACACATTCTAACAAAGCTATTTGAATTAAATGAAAGTCAAATGCAATCTACAAAGCTAATTGAATCAAATGAAAGTTAAACGCATTCAAACAAACTTAATAGAATCAAATGAAAGACGAAAACATTCAAACAGAGCTTTTTTAGATGTTTTAATGCATTCTATAAAGCTAATTGAATCAAATGAAAGTCAAAAAACATCTAAAAAAACCTAATTAAATCAAATGAAAGTCAAACACATTCAAACAAAGCTAACAGAATCAAATTATAGTAAAACACATTCAAACAAACCTAATAGAACCAAATGAAAGTCAAACACATTCAAACACAGCTATTTGAATCAATTGAAAGTCAAATGCTTTCTACAAAGCTAATTGAATCAAATGAAAATCAAAAACATTCCAAAAAATCCAATTGAATCGAATGAAAGTCAAACACATTCAAACAAACCTAATTGAATCAAATGAAAGTCAAATACATTCAAAAAGAGTTTTTTGAATCAAATGAAGGTCAATGCAATCTGCAAAGCTAATCAAATCAAATGAAATTCAAACACATTCAAACAAAGCTTTTTGAATCAAATGAAAGTCAAATTCATTCAACAAAGCTAATTGAATAATATGAAAGTCGAAAACATCTAAAAAAATCTAATTACATCAAATGAAAGTCAAGCACATTCAAACAAACCTAATTGAATCAAATTAAAGTCAAACACATTCAAACAGAGCTAATTGAATCAAATGAAAGTCAAACACATTCAAAAAGAGCTTTTTGAATCAAATGAAGGTCAAATGCAATCTACAATGCTAATTGAATCAAATGAAAGTCTAACACATTCAAACAAAGCTAATTGAATCAAATGAAAGTAAAACACATTAAAACAAACCTAATTGAATCAAATGAAACACAAACACATTCAAACAGAGCTAATCGAATCAAATAAAAGTCAAACACATTCAAAAAGAGTTTTTTTAATCAAATGAAGGTCAAATGCAATCTGCAAAGCTAATCAAATCAAATGAAAGTCAAACACATTCAAACAAAGCTAATTGAATCAAATGTAAGTCAAATACATTATAACAGAGCTGTTTGAATCAAATGAAAGTCAAATGCATTCAACAAAGCTCATAGAATCAAATGAAAGTCAAAAACAACTAAAAAAATCTAATTAAATCAAATGAAAGTCAAACACATTCAGACATAGCTATTTGAATCAAATGAAAGTCAAATGCATTCTACAAATCTAATTGAATCGAATGAAAGTCAAACACATTTAAACAAAGCTAATTGAATCAAATGAAAGTCAAACACATTCAAACAAAGCTGATTAGATCAAATGTAAGTCAACACATTCAAACAGAGTTTTTTGAATCAAATTAAAGTCAAATGCATTCAACAAAGCTAATTGGATCAAACGGAAGTCAAAAACATTTAAAAAAATCTAATTAAATCAAATGAAAGTCAAACACATTCAGACAAAGCTATTTGAATCAAATGAAATTCAAATGCATTCTACAAATCTAATTGAATCAAATGAAAGTAAAAACATCTAAAAAATTCAAATTAAATCAATAAAAGGTCAAACACATTCAAACAAAACTATTTGAATCAAATGAAAGTCAAAAGCATTCTATAAAGCTAATTGAATCAAATGAAAGTTAAACACTTTCAAACAAAGCTAATTGAAACAAATGAAAGTAAAACACATTCAAACAAACCTAATTGAATCAAATGAAAGTCAAAGACATTCAAACAGAGCTAATTGAATCAAATGAAAGTCAAACACATTCAAACAAAGCTAATTGAATCAAATGTAAGTCAAACACATTCAAACAAAGCTTTTTGAATCAAATGAAAGTCAAACACATTTAAACACAGCTATTTGAATCAATTGAAAGTCAAATGCTTTCTACAAAGCTAATTGAATCAAATGAAAGTCAAAAAAACATTCCAAAAAAGCAATTTAATCAAATGAAAGTCAAACACATTCAAACAAACCTAATTGAATCAAATGAAAGTCAAACACATTCAAACAAAGCTAATTGAATCAAATGAAAGTCAAACACATTCAAACAAAGCTGATTAGATCAAATGTAAGTGAAACACATTCAAACAGAGCTTTTTGAATCAAATTAAAGTCAAATGCATTCAACAAAGCTAATTGAATCAAACGAAAGTCAAAAACATCTAAAAAAATCTAATTAAATCAAATGAAAGTCAAACACATTCAGACAAAGCTATTTGAATCAAATGAAAGTCAAATGCATTCTACAAATCTAATTGAATCAAATAAAAGTAAAAACATCTAAAAAATTCAAATTAAATCAATAAAAGGTCAAACACATTCAAACAAAACTATTTGAATCAAATGAAAGTCAAAAGCATTCTATAAAGCTAATTGAATCAAATGAAAGTTAAACACTTTCAAACAAAGCTAATTAAAACAAATGAAAGTAAAACACATTCAAACAAACCTAATTGAATCAAATGAAAGTCAAACACATTCAAACAAAGCTGATTAGATCAAATGTTAGTCAAACACATTCAAGCAAAGCTTTTGAATCAAATTAAAGTCAAATGCATTCAACAAAGCTAATTGAATCAAACGAAAGTTAAAAACATCTAAAAAAATCTAATTAAATCAAATGAAAGTCAAACACATTCAGACAAAGCTATTTGAATCAAATGAAAGTCAAATGCATTCTACAAATCTAATTGAATCAAATGAAAGTAAAAACATCTAAAAAAATTCAAATTAAATCAATAAAAGGTCAAACACATTCAAACAAAACTATTTGAATCTAATGAAAGTCAAAAGCATTCTATAAAGCTAATTGAATCAAATGAAAGTTAAACACTTTCAAACAAAGCTAATTGAAACAAATGATAGTAAAACACATTCAAACAAACCTAATTGAATCAAATGAAAGTCAAAGACATTCAAACAGAGCTAATTGAATCAAATGAAAGTCAAACACATTCAAACAAAGCTAATTGAATCAAATGTAAGTCAAACACATTCAAATAGAGCTTTTTGAATCAAATGAAAGTCAAACACATTTAAACACAGCTATTTGATTCAATTGAAAATCAAATGCTTTCTACAAAGCTAATTGAATCAAATGAAAGTCAAAAAACATTCCAAAAAAGCCAATTTAATCAAATGAAAGTCAAACACATTCAAACAAACCTAATTGAATCAAATGAAAGTCAAACACATTCAAACAAAGCTAATTGAATCAAATGAAAGTCAAACACATTCAAACAAAGCTGATTAGATCAAATGTAAGTCAAACACATTCAAACAGAGCTTTTTGAATCAAATTAAAGTCAAATGCATTCAACAAAGCTAATTGAATCAAACGAAAGTCAAAAACATTTTAAAAAATCTAATTAAATCAAATGAAAGTCAAACAAATTCAGACAAAGCTATTTGAATCAAATGAAATTCAAATGCATTCTACAAATCTAATTGAATCAAATGAAAGTAAAAACATCTAAAAAATTCAAATTAAATCAATAAAAAGGTCAAACACATTCAAACAAAATTATTTGAATCAAATGAAAGTCAAAAGCATTCTATAAAGCTAATTGAATCAAATGAAAGTCAAACACTTTCAAACAAAGCTAATTGAATCAAATGAAAGTATAACACATTCAAACAAACCTAATTGAGTCAAATGAAAGTCAAAGACATTCAAACAGAGATAATTGAATCAAATGAAAGTCAAACACAATTAAACAAAGCTAATTGAATCAAATGTAAGTCAAACACATTCAAACAGAGCTTTTTGAATCAAATGAAAGTCAAATGCATTCAACAAAGCTAATTGAATAAATTGAAAGTAAAAAAAAAATCTAAAAAAACCTAATTAAATCAAATGAAAGTCAAACACATTCAAACAAAGCTATTTGAATCAAATGAAAGTCAAATGCATTCTATAAATCTATTTGAATCAAATGGAAGTAAAAAACATTCGAACAAAGCCAAATGAATCCAATGAAAGTCAAACACATTCTAACAAAGCTTTTTGAATCAAATGAAAGTCAAATGCATTCAACAAAGCTAATTGAATCAAATAAAAGTCAAAAATATGTAAGAAAATCTAATTAAATCAAATGAAAGTCAAACACCATAAAAAAAAGCTAATTAAATCAAATGAAAGTCAAACACATTCTAACAAAGTTATTTGAATTAAATGAAAGTCAAATGCAATCTACAAAGGTAATTGAATCAAATGAAAGTTAAACGCATTCAAACAAACCTAATAGAATAAAATGAAAGACGAAAACATTCAAACAGAGCTAATTGAATCAAATGAAAGTCAAATGCATTCTATAAAGCTAATTGAATCAAATGAAAGTCAAACACATTTAAACAAAGCTAATTGAATCAAATTATAGTAAAACACATTCAAACAAACCTAATAGAATCAAATGAAAGTCAAACACATTCAAACAGAGCTAATTGAATCAAATGAAAGTGAAACACATTCAAACACAGCTATTTGAATCAATTGAAAGTCAAATGCTTTCTACAAAGCTAATTGAATCAAATGAAAATCAAAAACATTCCAAAAAACCCAATTGAATCAAATGAAAGTCAAACACATTCAAACAAACCTAATTGAATCAAATGAAAGTCAAACACATTCAAAAAGAGTTTTTTGAATCAAATGAAGGTCAATGCAATCTGCAAAGCTAATCAAATCAAATGAAATTCAAACACATTCAAACAAAGCTTTTTAAATCAAATGAAAGTTAAATTCATTCAACAACGCTAATTGAATCAAATGAAAGTCGAAAACATCTAAAAAAATCTAATTAAATCAAATGAAAGTCAAGCACATTCAAACAAACCTAATTGAATCAAATGAAAGTCAAACACATTCAAACAGAGGTAATTGAATCAAATGAAAGTCAAACACATTCAAAAAGAGCTTTTTGAATCAAATGAAGGTCAAATGCAATCTACAATGCTAATTGAATCAAATGAAAGTCTAACACATTCAAACAAAGCTAATTGAATCAAATGAAAGTAAAACACATTAAAACAAACCTAATTGAATCAAATGAAACACAAACACATTCAAACAGAGCTAATCGAATCAAATAAAAGTCAAACACATTCAAAAAGAGTTTTTTGAATCAAATGAAGGTCAAATGCAATCTGCAAAGCTAATCAAATCAAATGAAAGTCAAAAACATTCAAACAAAGTTAATTGAATCAAATGTAAGTCAAATACATTAAAACAGAGCTTTTTGAATCCAATGAAAGTCAAATGCATTCAACAAAGCTCATTGAATCAAATGAAAGTCAAAAACAACTAAAAAAATCTAATTAAATCAAATGATAGTCAAACACATTCAGACAAAGCTATTTGAATCAAATGAAAGTCAAATGCATTCTACAAATCTAATTGAATCAAGTGAAAGTCAAACACATTTAAACAAAGCTAATTGAATCAAATGAAAGTCAAACACATTCAAACAAAGCTGATTAGATCAAATGTAAGTCAACACATTCAAACAGAGCTTTTTGAATCAAATTAAAGTCAAATGCATTCAACAAAGCTAATTGGATCAAACGAAAGTCAAAAACATCTAAAAATATCTAATTAAATCAAATGAAAGTCAAACACATTCAGACAAATCTATTTGTATCAAATGAAATTCAAATGCATTCTACAAATCTAATTGAATCAAATGAAAGTAAAAACATCTAAAAAATTCAAATTAAATCAATAAAAGGTCAAACACATTCAAACAAAACTATTTGAATCAAATGAAAGTCAAAAGCATTCTATAAAGCTAATTGAATCAAATGAAAGTTAAACACTTTCAAACAAAGCTAATTGAAACAAATGAAAGTAAAACACATTCAAACAAACCTAATTGAATCAAATGAAAGTCAAAGACATTCAAACAGAGCTAATTGAATCAAATGAAAGTCAAACACATTCAAACAAAGCTAATTGAATCAAATGTAAGTCAAACACATTCAAATAGAGCTTTTTGAATCAAATGAAAGTCAAACACATTTAAACACAGCTATTTGAATCAATTGAAAGTCAAATGCTTTCTACAAAGCTAATTGAATCAAATGAAAGTCAAAAAAATTCCAAAAAATCTAATTAAATCAAATGAAAGTCAAGCACATTCAAACAAACCTAATTGAATCAAATGAAAGTCAAACACATTCAAACAGAGGTAATTGAATCAAATGAAAGTCAAACACATTCAAAAAGAGCTTTTTGAATCAAATGAAGGTCAAATGCAATCTACAATGCTAATTGAATCAAATGAAAGTCTAACACATTCAAACAAAGCTAATTGAATCAAATGAAAGTAAAACACATTAAAACAAACCTAATTGAATCAAATGAAACACAAACACATTCAAACAGAGCTAATTGAATCAAATAAAAGTCAAACACATTCAAAAAGAGTTTTTTGAATCAAATGAAGGTCAAATGCAATCTGCAAAGCTAATCAAATCAAATGAAAGTCAAACACATTCAAACAAAGTTAATTGAATCAAATGTAAGTCAAATACATTAAAACAGAGCTTATTGAATCCAATGAATGTCAAATGCATTCAACAAAGCTCATTGAATCAAATGAAAGTCAAAAGCAACTAAAAAAATCTAATTAAATCAAATGATAGTCAAACACATTCAGACAAAGCTATTTGAATCAAATGAAAGTCAAATGCATTCTACAAATCTAATTGAATCAAATGAAAGTCAAACACATTTAAACAAAGCTAATTGAATCAAATGAAAGTCAAACACATTCAAACAAAGCTGATTAGATCAAATGTAAGTCAACACATTCAAACAGAGCTTTTTGAATCAAATTAAAGTCAAATGCATTCAACAAAGCTAATTGGATCAAACGAAAGTAAAAAACATCTAAAAATATCTAATTAAATCAAATGAAAGTCAAACACATTCAGACAAAGCTATTTGTATCAAATGAAATTCAAATGCATTCTACAAATCTAATTGAATCAAATGAAAGTAAAAACATCTAAAAAATTGAAATTAAATCAATAAAAGGTCAAACACATTCAAACAAAACTATTTGAATCAAATGAAAGTCAAAAGCATTCTATAAAGCTAATTGAATTAAATGAAAGTTAAACACTTTCAAACAAAGCTAATTGAAACAAATGAAAGTAAAACACATTCAAACAAACCTAATTGAATCAAATGAAAGTCAAAGACATTCAAACAGAGCTAATTGAATCAAATGAAAGTCAAACACATTCAAACAAAGCTAATTGAATCAAATGTAAGTCAAACACATTCAAATAGAGCTTTTTGAATCAAATGAAAGTCAAACACATTTAAACACAGCTATTTGAATCAATTGAAAGTCAAATGCTTTCTACAAAGCTAATTGAATCAAATGAAAGTCAAAAAACATTCCAAAAAAGCCAATTTAATCAAATGAAAGTCAAACACATTCAAAACAAACCTAATTGAATCAAATGAAAGTCAAACACATTCAAACAAAGCTAATTGAATCAAATGAAAGTCAAACACATTCAAACAAAGCTGATTAGATCAAATGTAAGTCAAACACATTCAAACAGAGCTTTTTGAATCAAATTAAAGTCAAATGCATTCAACAAAGCTAATTGAATCAAACGAAAGTCAAAAACATCTAAAAAAATCTAATTAAATCAAATGAAAGTTAAACACATTCAGACAAAGCTATTTGAATCAAATGAATGTCAAATGCATTCTACAAATCTAATTGAATCAAATGAAAGTTAAAACATCTAAAAAATTCAAATTAAATCAATAAAAGGTCAAACACATTCAAACAAAACTATTTGAATCAAATGAAAGTCAAAAGCATTCTATAAAGCTAATTGAATCAAATGAAAGTTAAACACTTTCAAACAAAGCTAATTGAAACAAATGAAAGTAAAACACATTCAAACAAACCTAATTGAATCAAATGAAAGTCAAACACATTCAAACAAAGCTGATTAGATCAAATGTAAGTCAAACACATTCAAACAGAGCTTTTTGAATCAAATTAAAGTCAAATGCATTCAACAAAGCTAATTGAATCAAACGAAAGTCAAAAACATCTAAAAAAATCTAATTAAATCAAATGAAAGTCAAACACATTCAGACAAAGCTGTTTGAATCAAATGAAAGTCAAACACATTCAGACAAAGCTTTTTGAATCAAATGAAAGTCAAATGCATTCAACAAAGCTAATTGAATAAAATGAAAGTAAAAAAAAATCTAAAAAACCTAATTAAATCAAATGAAAGTCAAACACATTCAAACAAAGCTATTTGAATCAAATGAAAGTCAAATGCATTCTACAAATCTATTTGAATCAAATGGAAGTAAAAAACAATCGAACAAAGCCAATTGAATCCAATGAAAGTCAAACATATTCAAACAAAGCTTTTTGAATCAAATGAAAGTCAAATGCATTCAACAAAGCTAATTGAATCTAATGAAAGTAAAAAACATCTAAAATAATCTAATTAAATCAAATGAAAGTCAAACACAATAAAAAAAAGATAATTAAATCAAATGAAAGTCAAACACATTCAAACAAAGCTATTTGAATTAAATGAAAGTCAAATGCAATCTACAAAGCTAATTAAATCAAATGAAATTTAAACACATTCAAACAAACCTAATAGAATCAAATGAAAGACGAACACATTCAAACAAAGCTAATTAAATCATATGAAAGTCAAACCCATTCAAAAAGATCTTTTTGAATCAAATTAAGGTCAAATGCATTCTACAAAGCCAATTGAATCAAATAAAAGTCAAACACATTTAATCAAAGCTAATTGAATCAAATGAAAGACAAACACATTCAAACAGAGCTAACTGAATCAAATGAAAGTCAAACACTTTCAAAATGAGCTTTTTGAATCAAATGAAGGTCAAATTTAATCTACAAAGCTAATTGAATCAATTGAAAGGTAAACACATTCAAACAAAGCTATTTGAATGAAATGTAAGTCAAACACTTTCAAACAGAGCTATTTGAATCAAATGAAAGTCAAATGCATTCTGCAAAGCTAATTGAATCAAATGAAAGTCAAACACATTCAAACAACGCTAATTGAATCAAATGAAAGTCAACTACATTCAAAAAGAGCTTTTTGAATCAAATGAAGGTCAAACGCAATCTACAAAGCTAATTGAATCAAATGAAAGTCAAACACATTGAAACAAAGCTAATTGGATAAAATTTAAGTCAAACACATTCAAATAGAGCTTTTTGAATCAAATGAAAGTCAAATGTATTCAACAAAGCTAATTGAATCAAACGAAAGTCAAAAACATCTAAAATAATCTAATTAAATCAAATGAAAGTCAAACACATTCAGACAAAGCTATTTGAATCAACTGAAAGTCAAATGCATTCTACAAATCTAATTGAATCAAATGAAAGTAAAAAACATCTAAAAAATTCAAATTAAATCAATAAAAGGTCAAACACATTCAAACAAAACTATTTGAATCAAATGAAAGTCAAATGCATTCTATAAAGCTAATTGAATCAAATGAAAGTCAAACACATTCAAACAAAGCTAATTGAATCAAATGAAAGTAAAACACATTAAAACAAGCCTAATTGAATCAAATGAAAGTCAAACACATTCAAACAGAGCTAATTGAATCAAATGATAGTCAAACACATTCAAAAAGAGGTTTTTGAATCAAATGAAGGTCAAATGCAATCTGCAAAGCTAATCAAATTAAATGAAAGTCAAACACATTCAAACATAGCTTTTTGAATCAAATGAAAGTCAAATTCATGCAACATAGCTAATTGAATCAAATGAAAGTCAAAAACATCTCAAAAAATCTAATTAAACCAAATGAAAGTCAAATGCACAGTCTAATTA
Organism: Chenopodium quinoa; assembly: GCF_001683475.1. Taxonomy (NCBI): domain Eukaryota; kingdom Viridiplantae; phylum Streptophyta; class Magnoliopsida; order Caryophyllales; family Amaranthaceae; genus Chenopodium; species Chenopodium quinoa. Next base: position 62,641 of record NW_018745591.1, read on the forward strand.
GCCTAATTGAATCAAATGAAAGTCAAACACATTCAAACAGAGCTAATTAAATCAAATGAAAGTCAAACACATTCAAAAAGAGCTTTTTGAATCAAATGAAGGTCAAATGCAATCTACAATGCTAATTGAATCAAATGAAATTCTAACACATTCAAACAAAGCTAATTGAATGAAATGTAAGTCAAACACATTGAAACTGAGCTTTTTGAATCAAATGAAAGTCAAATGCATTCAACAAAGCTAATTGAATCAAATGAAAATCAAAATCCTCTAAAAAAACCTAATTAAATCAAATGAAAGTCAAACACATTCAAACACAACTATTTGAATCAAATGAAAGTCAAATGCATTCTACAAAGTTAATTGAATCAAATGAAAGTCAATTACATTCAAACAACGCTAATTGAATCAAATGAAGGTCAAACACATTCAAAAAGAGCTTTTTGAATCAAATGAAGGTCTAATGCATTCTACAAAGCTAATTGAAACAAATGAAAATCAAACACATTCAAACAAAGCTTATTGAATCAAAAGTAAGTAAAGCACGTTCAAACATAGTTTTTTGAATCAAATGAAAGCCAAATGCATTAAGAAAGCTAATTGAATCAAATGTAAGTCAAACACATTCAAACAAAGCTAATTGAATCAAATGTAAGTCAAACACATTCAAATAGAGATTTTTGAATCAAATGAAAGTCAAATGCATTCAACAAAGCTAATTGAATCAAATGAAATTCAAAAATATCTAAAAAAATCAAATTAAATCAAACGAAAGTCAAACACATTCAAACAAAGCTATTTGAATGAAATGAAAGTCAAATGCATTCTATAAAGCTAATTGAATCAAATAAAATTCAAACACATTCAAACAAACCTAATTGAATCAAATGAAAGTCAAACACATTCAAACAGAGCTAACTGAATTAAATGAAAGTCAAACACACTCAAAAAGAGCTTTTTCAATCAAATGAAGGTCAAATGCAATCTACAAAGCTAATCTAATCAAATTAAACTCAAACACATTCAAACGAAGCTGATTGAATGAAATGTAAGTCAAACTCATTCAAACAAAGCTTTTTGAATCAAATGAAAGGCAAATGCATTCAACAAAGCTAATTGATGTGATTTTTAGTCCAAAAACTAAGCCTCACAAAGATATGAATCTAACCTAATTCTATACAGAAAATTCACCAAAAATTAAGCAAGAAACTTAGATTAATTAATCAAGAATCCACCTAATTAATTAACCTAGATGATTGTTTTAACTAAAACAAACAAAACAACAAATTGGAATCCACCAATCAAGAATTTAAGTAATCCAACTTAAACAAAATTAATAAGAAATATTATTATGAATGTATGATTAAACTTGTATATTATTCGAAGATTACAACCCTATATTTATAGACTTAATCAACTATCCTAATCCCACATGAATTAGAATTCTAATCCCCTAACAAAAACCCACGGATTGCATAACTTAATCAAGTTTAGATAACTTTGACTTAGTTATTTAATCCTACTTAAACTCTAACTACTCTTAAGATAAAACTTGCCTATTTTATCCTAACTCAAGCTTGCACTCCAAGCTATTATTGACGCCTACTAGACTAAAAACAATTCCTAATCAACTTAGGAACTCACTTTGCTAAAAACAAATCCTAATCAACTTAGAAACTTGCTTAGCTAAAACTAGTCCTAATCAATCTAGGAACTTATTAAGCTAAAACAATTCCTAATGCAATTAGAAATTCTAAGTGCTTAAAACAAGAAAAACCCTTTCAAGTGAAAGGTAAAAACTCGTAAGCAAAAACCTAAGTAAAGACTCACAAAATAAAACTAAGGAAAAGAAATCATTCTTTTCATATTGCCGCCTGAACACCACTTCACGCGCCACCACTTGTGACACGCGCCACACCACCTTGTAGCTGGGCTCAATCTGGTGCCGGAGGACAGGAGCGTGGGAACCATCTCGGCGCGTGGCCGCCTGTATCGTCGCCGGAAGTGAACCTCACAACTTCATCGTTCCCGGAAATCATGCTTCTTTCTTTCCAATTTAAGCTATTGAACCTTTCCTTGATTATTTCCTTGTTTGGGCAGCCTATAATGGAGTTGTTTAGACCATCTAAAAGTACATTGGATCTTTCAAAAACTTCTTGATTCGCATCACTAATTGAATCAAATGAAATCAAAAACCTCTAAAAAATCCTAATTAAATCAAATGAAAGTCAAACACATTAAAACACAGCTATTTAAATCAAATGAAATTCAATCCATTCTACAAAGCAAATTGAATCAAATGAAAGTTAAACACATTCAAACAACGCTAATTGAATCAAATGAAAGTCAACTACATTCAAAAAGAGCTTTTTGAATCAAATGAAGGTCAAATGTATCTACAAAGCTAATAAAATCAAATGAATGACAAACACATTCAAACGAAGCTTTTTGAATGAAATTAAAGTCAAATGCATTCAACAAAGCTAATTGAATAAAATGAAAGTAGAAAAACATCTAAAAAAATCTAATTAAATCAAATGAAAGTCAAACACATTCAAACAAACCTAATTGAATCAAATGAAAGTCAAACACATTCAAACAAAGCTAATTGAATCAAACGAAAGTCAAACACATTCAAACAAAACTTTTTGAATGAAATTAAAGTCAAATGTATTCTACAAAGCTAATTAAATCAACGAAAAGTCAAATACATTCAAACAAAGCCAATTGAATCAAATGAAAGTCAAAAACATTCAAACAAAGCTTTTTGAATCAAATAAAAGTCAAATTCATTCAACAAAGCTAATTAAATCAAATGAAAGTCAAAAAACATCTAAAAAAATCTAAGTAAATCTAATGAAATTTAAACACATCCAAGAAAACCTAATTAAATCAAATGAATGTCAAACACATTCAAACGAAGCTATTTGAATGAAATTAAATTCAAATGCATTCAACAAAGGTAATTGAATAAAATTAAAGTAAAAAAACATCTAAAAAAATATAATTAAATCAAATGAAAGTCAAACACATTTAAACAAAGCTAATTAAATCAAATGAAAGTCAAATACATTCTACAAAGCTATTTGAATCAAATGAAAGTCAAAAGCATTTAAACAAAGGTAATTGAATCAAACGAAAGTCAAACACATTCAAACAAACCTAAAACATTTAAATGAGAGTAAAAAACATTCAAACAGAGCTAATTGAAACAAATGAAAGTCAAACCCGTTCAAAAAGAACTTTTTGAATCAAATGAAGGTCAAATGCATTCTACAAAGCTAATTGAATCAAATGAAAGTCAAACACATTCAAACAAAGCTAATTGAATCAAATGTAAGTCAAACACATTCAAATAGAGCATTTTGAATCAAATGAAAATCAAATGCATTAAACAAAGTTAATTGAATAAAATGAAAGTAAAAAACATCTAAAAAAATCTAATTAAATCAAATGAAAGTTAAACACTTTCAAACAAAGCTATTTGAATCAAATGAAAGTCAAATGCATTCTACAAATCTAAATTAATCAAATGAAAGTAAAAAACATCTAAAAAATTCAAATTAAATCAATAAAAGGTCAAACACGTTCAAACAAAACTATTTGAATCAAATGAAAGTCAAATGCATTCTACAAGGCTAATTGAATCAAATGAAAGTCAAACACATTCAGACAAAGCTATTTGAATCAAATGAAAGTCAAATGCATTCTACAAAGCTAATTGAATCAAATGAAAGTAAAACACATTCAAACAAACCTAATAGAATTAAATGAAAGTCAAACACATTCAAACAACGCTAATTGAATCAAATGAAAGTCAAAAACATTCAAAAAGAGCTTTTTGAATCAAATGAAGGTCAAATGCAATCTGCAAAGCTAATTTAATCAAATGAAAGTCAAACACATTCAAACAAAGCTACTTGAATCAAATGAAAGTCAAATGCATTCTACAAAGCTAATTGAATCAAATGGAAGTAAAAAAAACATTCGAACAAAGCTAATTGAATCAAATGTAAATGAAACACATTCAAACAGAGCTTTTTGAATCAAATGAAAGTCAAATGCATTCAACAAAGCTAATTGAATCAAATGAAAGTCAAAATTTTTTTAAAAAATCTAATCAAATGAAAGTCAAACACATTCAAACAAATCTAATTAAATCAAATGAAAGTCAAACACATTCAAACAAAGCTATTTGAATGAAATTAAACAAAAATGCATTCGACAAAGCTAATTGAATCAAATGAACGTCAAAAACATTCGAACAAAACTAATTGAATCAAATAAAAGTCAAACACATTCAAACAAAACTTTTTGAATCAAATGAAAGTCAAATGCATTCAACAAAGCTAATTGAATCAAATGAAATTCAAAAACATCCAAAAAAATCAAATTAAATCAAATGAAAGTCAAACTTATTTAGACAAAACTATTGAATCAAATGAAAGTCAAATGCATTCTTCAAAGATAATTGAATAAAATGAAAATCAAAGACATTCAAACAAGGCTATTAAATAAAATGAAAGTCAAACACATTCAAACAAAGCTATTTAAATCAAATGCAATTGAAATGCATTCTACAAAGCTAATTGAATCAAATGAAAGTCAAACACATTCAAACAAACCTAATTGAATCAAATGAAAGTCAAACACATTCAAATAGAGCTAATGGAATCAAATGGAAGTCAAACACATTCAAAAAGAGTTTTTTGAATCAAATGAAGGTAAAATGCAATCTGCAAAGCTAATCAAATCAAATGAAAGTTAAACACATTCAAACAAAGCTTTTTGAATCAAATGAAAGTTAAATGCATTCAACAAAGCTAATTGAATCAAATGAAAGTCAAAAACATCTAAAAAAATCTAATTAAATCAAATGAAAGTCAAGCACATTCAAACACACCTAATTGAATCAAATGAAAGTCAAACACATTCAAACAGAGCTAACTGAATCAAATGAAAGTCAAACACATTCAAACAAACCTAATTGAATCAAATGAAAGTAAAACACATTCAAATAGAGCTAATTGAATCAAATGAAAGTAAAAAACATTCAAAAAGAGCTTTTGAATCAAATGAAGGTCAAATGCAATCTACAATACTAATTGAATCAAATGAAAGTCTAACACATTCAAACAAAGCTAATTGAATGAAATGTAAGTCAAATACATTCAAACAAAGCCAATTGAATCAAATGAAAGTAAAAAACATTCAAACAAAGCTTTTTGAATCAAATAAAATTCAAATTCATTCAACAAAGCTAATTAAATCAAATGAAAGTCAAATGCATTCTTCAAAGATAATTGAATAAAATGAAAATCAAACACATTCAAAAAAAGCTATTAAATAAAATGAAAATCAAACACATTCAAACAAAGCTATTTAAATCAAATGCAATTCAAATGCATTCTACAAAGCTAATTGAATCAAATGAAAGTCAAACACATTCAAACAAACCTAATTGAATCAAATGAAAGTCAAACACATTCAAAAAGAGCTAATTGAATCAAATGAAAGTCAAACACATTCAAAAAGAGTTTTTTGAATCAAATGAAGGTCAAATGCAATCTGCAAAGCTAATCAAATCAAATGAAAGTTAAACACATTCAAACAAAGCTTTTTGAATCAAATGAAAGTCAAATGCATTCAACAAAGCTAATTGAATCAAATGAAAGTCAAAAACATCTAAAAAAATCTAATTAAATCAAGTGAAAGTCAAGCACATTCAAACAAACCTAATTGAATCAAATGAAAGTCAAACACATTCAAACAGAGCTAATTGAATCAAATGAAAGTCAAACACATTCAAACAAACCTAATTGAATCAAATGAAAGTAAAACACATTCAAACAGAGCTAATTGAATAAAATGAAAGTCAAACACATTCAAAAAGAGCTTTTTGAATCAAATGAAGGTCAAATGCAATCTATAAAGCTAATGTAATCAAATGAAAGTCAAACACATTCAAACAAACGTAATTGAATCAAATGTAAGTCAAACACATTCAAACAGAGGTTTTTGAATCAAATGAAAGTCAAATGCGTCCAACAAAACTTATTGAATCAAATGAAAGTAAAAAAACATCTAAAAAAACCTAATTAAATCAAATGAAAGTCAAACACATTCAAATAGAGCTAATTGAATCAAATGAAAGTCAAACACATTCAAAAAGAGCTTTTTGAATCAAATGAAGGTCAAATGCAATCTGTAAAGCTAATCAAATCAAATGAAAGTCAAACACATTCAAACAAAACTAATTGAATCAAATGAAAGTCAAAAACATCTAAAAAACCTAATTAAATCAAATGATAGTCAAACACATTCAAACAAAGCTATTTGAATCAAATGAAAGTTTAATGCATTCTACAAAGCTAATTGAATCAAATGAAAGTCAAAAACATTCGAACAAAGCCAATTGAATCCAATGAAAGTCAAACACATTCAAACTAAACTATTTGAATCAAATGAAAGTCAAACACATTCAAACAAAGCTAATTAAATCAAACGAAAGTCAAACACATTCAAACAAACCTAATTGAATCAAATGAAAGTCAAACACATTCAAACAAAGCTAATTGAATAAAATGAAAGTCAAACACATTCAAAAAGAGCTTTTTGAATCAAATAAAGGTCAAATGCAATCTATAAAGCTAATGTAATCAAATGAAAGTCAAACACATTCAAACAAAGGTAATTGCATCAAATGTAAGTCAAACACATTCAAACAGAGCTTTTTGAATCTAATGAAAGTCAAATGCGTTCAACAAAACTTATTGAATCAAATGAAAGTCAAAAAAATCTAAAAAAACCTAATTAAATCAAATGAAAGTCAAACACATTCAAACAAAGCTATTTGTATCAAATGAAAGTCAAATGCATTCTAAAAAGCAAATTGAATCAAATGAGAGTCAAAAACATTCGAACAAAGCCAATTGAATCAAATGAAAGTCAAACACATTCAAACAAAGCTTTTTGAATAAAATGAAAGTCAAATGCATTCAATAAAGCTAATTGAATCAAATGAAAGTCAAAAACATCTAAAAAATTCTAATTAAATTAAATAAAAGTCAAACACATTCATACAAAGCTAATTAAATCAAATGAAAGTCAAACACATTCAAACAAAGCTATTTGAATTCAATGAAAGTCAAATGCATTCTACAAAGCTAAATGAATCAAATGAAAGTCAAACACATTCAAACAAACCTAAAACATTCAAATGAGAGTAAAAAACATTCAAACAGAACTAATTGAAACAAATGAAAGTCAAACCCATTCAAAAAGAACTTTTTGAATCAAATGAAAGTCAAATGCATTCTACAAAGCTAATTGAATCAAATGAAAGTCAAACACATTCAAACAAAGCTAATTGAATCAAATGTAATTCAAACACATTCAAATAGAGCATTTTGAATCAAATGAAATTCAAATGCATTAAACAAAGTTAATTGAATAAAATGAAAGTAAAAAACATCTAAAAAAATCTAATTAAATCAAATGAAAGTTAAACAGTTTCAGACAAAGCTATTTGAATCAAATGAAATTCAAATGCATTCTACAAATCTAAATTAATCAAATGAAAATAATAAACATCTAAAAAGTTCAAATTAAATCAATAAAAGGTCAAACACGTTCAAACAAAACTATTTGAATCAAATGAAAGTCAAATGCATTCTACAAAGCTAACTGAATCAAATGAAAGTCAAACACATTCAGACAAAGCTATTAGAATCAAATGAAAGTCAAATGCATTTTACAAAGCTAATTGAATCAAATGAAAGTAAAACACATTCAAACAAACCTAATAGAATGAAATGAAAGTCAAACACATTCAAACAGTGCTAATTGAATCAAATGAAAGTCAAAAACATTCAAAAAGAGCTTTTTGAATCAAATGAAGGTCAAATGCAATCTGCAAAGCTAATTTAATCAAATGAAAGTCAAACACATTCAAACAAAGCTACTTGAATCAAATGAAAGTCAAATGCGTTCTACAAAGCTAATTGAATCAAATGGAAGTAAAAAAACATTCGAACAAAGTTAATTGAATCAAATGTAAGTGAAACACATTCAAATAGAGCTTTTTGAATCAAATGAAAGTCAAATGCATTCAACAAAGCTAATTGAATCAAATGAAAGTAAAAAACATTCTACAAAGCTATTTGAATCAAATGAAAGTCAAAAGCATTTAAACAAAGGTAATTGAATCAAACGAAAGTCAAACACATTCAAACAAAAATTTTTGAACGAAATTAAAGTCAAATACATTCTACAAAGCTAATTAAATCAAATGAAAGTCAAACACATTCAAACAAAGCTTTTTGAATTAAAATGAAAGTCAAATTCATTCAACAAAGCTAATTTAATAAAATGAAAGTCAAAAAACATCTAAAAAAAATCTAATTAAATCAAATGAAAGTCAAACACATTCAAACAAAACTAATTGAATCAAATAAAAGTCAAACACATTCAAACAAAGCTTTTTGAATGAAATTAAAGTCAAATGCATTCAACAAAGATAATTGAATTAAATAAAAATCAAACACATTTAAACAAAGCTAATTAAATCAAAAGAAAGTCTAACACAGTCAAAAAAAGTTATTTGAATCAAATGAACGTCAAATGCATTCTAAAAAGCTAATTGAATCAAATGAAAGTCAAACATATTCAAACAAACCTAATTGAATCAAATAAAAGTCAAACACATTCTACCAGAGCTTAATGAATCAAATGAAAGTCAAATGCATTCTACAATGCTAATTGAATCTAATGAAAGTCAAAAACATCCGAACAAAGCCAATTGAATCAAATGAAAGTCAAACACATTCAAACAAACCTAATTGAATCAAATGAAAGTCAAACAAATTCAAACAGCGCTAATTGAATTAAATGAAAGTCAAACACATTCAAACAAAGCTATTTGAATGAAATGAAGGTCAAATGCAATATACAAAGCTAAATAAATCAAATAAAAGTCAAACACATTCGAACAAAGCTAATTGAATGAAATGTAAGTCAAACACATTCAAACAGAGCTTTTTGAATCGAATGAAAGTCAAATGTATTCAACAAAGCTAATTGAATCAATCGAAAGTAAAAAACATCTAAAAAAATCTAATTAAATCAAATGAAAGTCAAATGCATTCTACAAATCTAAATGAATCAAATAAAAGTAAAAAACATCTAAAAAGTTAAAATTAAATCAATAAAAGGTCAAACACATTTAAACAAAACTATTTGAATCAAATGAAAGTCAAATGCATTCTATAAATCTAATTGAATCAAATGAAAGTCAAAACACATTTAAACAAAGCTAATTGAATCAAATGAAATTAAAACACATTCAAGCAAACCTAATTGAATCAAATGAAAGTCAAACACATTCAAATAGAGCTAATTGAATCAAATGAAAGTCAAACACATTCAAAAAGAGCTTTTTGAATCAAATGAAGGTCAAATGCAATCTGCAAAGCTAATCAAATCAAATGAAAGTAAACACATTCAAACAAAACTAATTGAATCAAATGAAAGTCAAAAACATCTAAAAAAACCTAATTAAATCAAATGATAGTCAAACACATTAAACAAAGCTATTTGAATCAAATGAAAGTTTAATGCATTCTACAAAGCTAATTAAATCAAATGAAAGTAAAAAACATTCGAACAAAGCCAATTAAATCCAATGAAAGTCAAACACATTCAAACTAAACTATTTGAATCAAATGAAAGTCAAACATATTCAAACAAAGCTAATTAAATCAAAAGAATGTCAAACACATTTAAACAAACCTAATTAAATCAAATGAAAGTCAAACACATTCAAACAGAGCTAATTGAATAAAATGAAAGTCAAACACATTCAAAAAGAGCTTTTTGAATCAAATAAAGGTCAAATGCAATCTATAAAGCTAATGTAATCAAATGAAAGTCAAACACATTCAAACAAACGTAATTGAATCAAATGTAAGTCAAACACATTGAAATAGAGCTTTTTGAATCAAATGAAAGTCAATTGCGTTAAACAAAACTTATTGAATCAAATGAAAATCAAAAACCATCTAAAAAAACCTGATTAAATCAAATGAAAGTCAAACACATTCAAATAGAGCTAATTGAATCAAATGAAAGTCAAACACATTCAAAAAGAGCTTTTTGAATCAAATGAAGGTCAAATGCAATCTGCAAAGCTAATCAAATCAAATGAAAGTCAAACACATTCAAACAAAACTAATTGAATCAAATGAAAGTCAAAAACATCTAAAAAAACCTAATTAAATCAAATGATAGTCAAACACATTCAAACAAAGCTATTTGAATCAAATGAAAGTTTAATGCATTCTACAAAGCTAATTTAATCAAATGAAAGTCAAAAACATTCGAACAAAGCCAATTGAATCCAATGAAAGTCAAACACATTCAAACTAAACTATTTGAATCAAATGAAAGTCAAACACATTCAAACAAAGCTTATTAAATCAAAAGAAAGTCAAACACATTCAAACAAACCTAATTAAATAAAATGAAAGTCAAACACATTCAAACAGAGCTAATTGAATAAAATGAAAGTCAAACACATTCAAAAAGAGCTTTTTGAATCAAATAAAGGTCAAATGCAATCTATAAAGCTAATGTAAGCAAATGAAAGTCAAACACATTCAAACAAAGGTAATTGAATTAAATGTAAGTCAAACACATTCAAACAGAGCTTTTTGAATCAAATGAAAGTCATATGCGTCCAACAAAACTTATTGAATCAAATGAAAGTAAAAAAAACATCTAAAAAAACCTGATTAAATCAAATGAAAGTCAAACACATTCAAATAGAGCTAATTGAATCAAATGAAAGTCAAACACATTCAAAAAGAGCTTTTTGGATCAAATGAAGGTCAAATGCAATCTGCAAAGCTAATCAAATCAAATGAAAGTCAAACACATTCAAACAAAACTAATTGAGTCAAATGAAAGTCAAAAACATCTAAAAAAATCTAATTAAATCAAATGATAGTCAAACACATTCAAACAAAGCTATTTGAATCAAATGAAAGTTTAATGCATTCTACAAAGCTAATTGAATCAAATGAAAGTCAAAAACATTCGAACAAAGCCAATTGAATCCAATGAAAGTCAAACACATTCAAACTAAACTATTTGAATCAAATGAAAATCAAACACATTCAAACAAAGCTAATTAAATCAAAAGAAAGTCAAACACATTCAAACAAACCAAATTAAATAAAATGAAAGTCAAACACATTCAAACAGAGCTATTTGAATAAAATGAAAGTCAAACACATTCAAAAAGAGCTTTTTGAATCAAATAAAGGTCAAATGCAATCTATAAAGCTAATGTAAGCAAATGAAAGTCAAACACATTCAAACAAAGGTAATTGAATCAAATGTAAGTCAAACACATTCAAACAGAGCTTTTTGAATCAAATGAAAGTCAAATGCGTCCAACAAAACTTATTGAATCAAATGAAAGTAAAAAAACATCTTAAAAAACCTAATTAAATCAAATGAAAGTCAAACACATTCAAATAGAGCTAATTGAATCAAATGAAAGTCAAACACATTCAAAAAGAGCTTTTTGAATCAAATGAAGGTCAAATGCAATCTGCAAAGCTAATCAAATCAAATGAAAGTCAAACACATTCAAACAAAACTAATTGAATCAAATGAAAGTCAAAAACATCTAAAAAACCTAATTAAATCAAATGATAGTCAAACACATTCAAACAAAGCTATTTGAATCAAATGAAAGTTTAATGCATTCTACAAAGCTAATTTAATCAAATGAAAGTCAAAAACATTCGAACAAAGCCAATTGAATCCAATGAAAGTCAAACACATTCAAACTAAACTATTTGAATCAAATGAAAGTCAAACACATTCAAACAAAGCTAATTAAATCAAAAGAAAGTCAAACACATTCAAACAAACCTAATTAAATAAAATGAAAGTCAAACACATTCAAACAGAGCTAATTGAATAAAATGAAAGTCAAACACATTCAAAAAGAGCTTTTTGAATCAAATAAAGGTCAAATGCAATCTATAAAGCTAATGTAAGCAAATGAAAGTCAAACACATTCAAACAAAGGTAATTGAATCAAATGTAAGTCAAACACATTCAAACAAAGCTTTTTGAATCAAATGACAGTCAAATGCGTCCAACAAAACTTATTGAATCAAATGAAAGTAAAAAAACATCTAAGAAAACCTAATTAAATCAAATGAAAGTCAAACACATTCAAATAGAGCTAATTGAATCAAATGAAAGTCAAACACATTCAAAAAGAAATTTTTGAATCAAATGAAGGTCAAATGCAATCTGCAAAGATAATCAAATCAAATGAAAGTCAAACACATTCAAACAAAACTAATTGAATCAAATGAAAGTCAAAAACATCTAATAAAACCTAATTAAATCAAATGATAGTCAAACACATTCAAACAAAGCTATTTGAATCAAATGAAAGTTTAATGCATTCTACAAAGCTAATTAAATCAAATGAAAGTAAAAAACATTCGAACAAAGCCAATTGAATCCAATGAAAGTCAAACACATTCAAACTAAACTATTTGAATCAAATGAAAGTCAAACATATTCAAACAAAGCTAATTAAATCAAAAGAAAGTCAAACACATTCAAACAAACCTAATTAAATCAAATGAAAGTCAAACACATTCAAACAGAGCTAATTGAATAAAATGAAAGTCAAACACATTCAAAAAGAGCTTTTTAAATCAAATAAAGGTCAAATAAAATCTATAAAGCTAATGTAATCAAATGAAAGTCAAACACATTCAAACAAACGTAATTGAATCAAATGTAAGTCAAACACATTGAAATAGAGCTTTTTGAATCAAATGAAAGTCAATTGCGTTCAACAAAACTTATTGAATCAAATGAAAATCAAAAACCATCTAAAAAAACCTGATTAAATCAAATGAAAGTCAAACACATTCAAATAGAGCTAATTGAATCAAATGAAAGTCAAACACATTCAAAAAGAGCTTTTTGAATCAAATGAAGGTCAAATGCAATCTGCAAAGCTAATCAAATCAAATTAAAGTCAAACACATTCAAACAAAACTAATTGAATCAAATGAAAGTCAAAAACATCTAAAAAAACCTAATTAAATCAAATGATAGTCAAACACATTCAAACAAAGCTATTTGAATCAAATGAAAGTTTAATGCATTCTACAAAGCTAATTGAATCAAATGAAAGTCAAAAACATTCGAACAAAGCCAATTGAATCCAATGAAAGTCAAACACATTCAAACTAAACTATTTGAATCAAATGAAAGTCAAACACATTCAAACAAAGCTAATTAAATCAAAAGAAAGTCAAACACATTCAAACAAACCTAATTAAATAAAATGAAAGTCAAACACATTCAAACAGAGCTAATTGAATAAAATGAAAGTCAAACACATTCAAAAAGAGCTTTTTTAATCAAATAAAGGTCAAATGCATTCTATAAAGCTAATGTAAGCAAATGAAAGTCAAACACATTAAAACAAAGGTAATTGAATCAAATGTAAGTCAAACACATTCAAACAGAGCTTTTTGAATCAAATGAAAGTCATATGCGTCCAACAAAACTTATTGAATCAAATGAAAGTAAAAAAACATCTAAAAAAGCCAGATTAAATCAAATGAAAGTCAAACACATTCAAATAGAGCTAATTGAATCAAATGAAACGCAAACACATTCAAAAAGAGCTTTTTGAATCAAATGAAGGTCAAATGCAATCTGCAAAGCTAATCAAATCAAATGAAAGTCAAACACATTCAAACAAAACTAATTGAATCAAATGAAAGTCAAAAACATCTAAAAAAACCTAATTAAATCAAATGATAGTCAAACACATTCAAACAAAGCTATTTGAATCAAATGAAAGTTTAATGCATTCTACAAAGCTAATTGAATCAAATGAAAGTCAAAAACATTCGAACAAAGCCAATTGAATCCAATGAAAGTCAAACACATTCAAACTAAACTATTTGAATAAAATGAAACTCAAACACATTCAAACAAAGCTAATTAAATCAAACGAAAGTCAAACATATTCAAACAAACCTAATTGAATCAAATGAAAGTCAAACAAATTCAAACAGAGCTAATTGAAAAAAATGAAAGTCAAACACATTCAAAAAGAGCTTTTTGAATCAAATAAAGGTCAAATGCAATCTATAAAGCTAATGTAATCAAATGAAAGTCAAACACATTTAAACAAAGGTAATTGCATCAAATGTAAGTCAAACACATTCAAACAGAGCTTTTTGAATCAAATGAAAGTCAAATGCGTTCAACAAAACTTATTGAATCAAATGAAAGTCAAAAAACACCTAAAAAAACCTAATTAAATCAAATGAAAGTCAAACACATTCAAACAAAGCTATTTGTATCAAATGGAAGTCAAATGCATTCTACAAAGCTAATTGAATCAAATGAGAGTCCAAAACATTTAAACAAAGCCAACTGAATCAAATGAAAGTCAAACACATTCAAACAAAGCTTTTTGAATCAAATGAAAGTCAAAAGCATTCAACAAAGCTAATTGAATCAAATGAAAGTAAAAAAGCATCTTAAAAAATCTAATTAAATTAAATGAAAGTCAAACAAATTCATACAAAGCTAATTAAATCAAGTGAAAGTCAAACACATTCAAACAAAGCTATTTTAATTCAATTAAAGTCAAATGCATTCTACAAAGCTAAATGAATCAAATGAAAGTCAAACACATTCAAACAAACCTAAAACATTCAAATGAGAGTAAAAACATTCAAACAGAGCTAATTGAAACAAATGACAGTCAAACCCATTCAAAAAGAACTTTTTGAATCAAATGAAGGTCAAATGCATTCTACAAAGCTAATTGAATCAAATGAAAGTCAAACATATTCAAACAAAGCTAATTGAATCAAATGTAAGTCAAACACATTCAAACAGAGCATTTTGAATCAAATTAAATTCAAATGCATTAAACAAAGTTAATTGAATAAAATGAAAGTAAAAAACATCTAAAAAAATCTAATTAAATCAAATGAAAGTTAAACACTTTCAGACAAAGTTATTTGAATCAAATGAAAGTCAAATGCATTCTACAAATCTAAATTAATCAAATGAAAGTAAAAAACATCTAAAAAATTCAAATTAAATCAATAAAAGGTCAAACACGTTCAAACAAAACTATTTGAATTAAATGAAAGTCAAATGCATTCTACAAAGCTAACTGAATCAAATGAAAGTCAAACACATTCAGACGAAGCTATTTGAATCAAATGAAAGTCAAATGCATTCTACAAAGCTAATTGAATCAAATGAAAGTAAAACACATTCAAACAAACCTAATAGAATTAAATGAAAGTCAAACACATTCAAACAGCGCTAATTGAATCAAATGAAAGTAAAAAACATTCAAAAAGAGCTTTTTGAATCAAATGAAGGTCAAATGCAATCTGCAAAGCTAATTTAATTAAATGAAAGTCAAACACATTCAAACAGAGCTACTTGAATCAAATGAAAGTCAAATGCATTCTACAAAGCTAATTGAATCAAATGAAAGTCAAATGCATTCTACAAAGCTAATTGAATCAAATGGAAGTAAAAAAACATTCAAAAAAAGCTAATTGAATCAATTGTAAGTGAAACACATTCAAACAGAGCTTTTTGAATCAAATGAAAGTCAAATGCATTCAACAAAGCTAATTGAATCAAATGAAAGTCAAAAACATTTTAAAAAATCTAATCAAATGAAAGTCAAACACATTCAAACAAATCTAATTAAATAAAATGAAAGTCAAACACATTCAAACAAAGCTATTAGAATGAAATTAAACAAAAATGCATTCGACAAAGCTAATTGAATCAAATGAACGTCAAAAACATTCGAACAAAACTAATTGAATCAAATAAAAGTCAAACACATTCAAACAAAACTTTTTGAATCAAATGAAAGTCAAATGCGTTCAACAAAGCTAATCGAATCAAATGAAATTAAAAAACATCTAAAAAAATCTAATTAAATCAAATGAAAGTCAAACTTATTCAAACAAAACTATTGAATCATATGAAAGTCAAAGGCATTCTTCAAAGATAATTGAATAAAATGAAAATCAAACACATTCAAACAAATGTATTAAATAAAATGAAAGTCAAACACATTCAAACAAAGCTATTTAAATCAAATGCAATTCAAATGCATTCTACAAAGCTTATTGTATCAAATAAAAGTCAAACACATTCAAACAAACCTAATTGAATCAAATGAAAGTCAAACACATTCAAATAGAGCTAATTGAATCAAATGAAAGTCAAACACATTAAAAAAGAGTTTTTTGAATCAAATGAAGGTCAAATGCAATCTGCAAAGCTAATCAAATCAAATGAAAGTTAAACACATTCAAACAAAGCTTTTTAAATCAAATGAAAGTCAAATGCATTCAACAAAGCTAATTGAATCAAATGAAAGTCAAAAACATCTCAAAAAATCTAATTAAATCAAATGAAAGTCAAGCACATTCAAACAAACCTAATTGAATCAAATGAAAGTCAAACACATTCAAACAGAGCTAATTGAATCAAATGAAAGTCAAACACTTTCAAACAAACCTAATTGAATCAAATGAAAGTAAAACACATTCAAACCGAGCTAACTGAATCAAATGAAAGTCAAACACATTCAAAAAGAGCTTTTTGAATCAAATGAAGGTCAAATGCAATCTACAATACTAATTGAATCAAATGAAAGTCTAACACATTCAAACAAAGCTAATTGAATGAAATGTAAGTCAAACACATTTAAACAAAGCTTTTTGAATCATATAAAAGTCAAATTCATTCAACAAAGCTAATTAAATCAAATGAAAGTAAAAAAACATCTAAAAAAATCTAATTAAATCTAATGAAATTCAAACACATCCAAGAAAACCTAATTAAATCAAATGAATATTAAACACATTCAAACGAAGCTCTTTGAATGAAATTAAATTCAAATGCATTCAACAAAGGTAATTGAATAAAATTAAAGTAAAAAAATATCTAAAAAAATATAATTAAATCAAATGAAAGTCAAACACATTTAAACAAAGCTAATTAAATCAAATGAAAGTCAAATACATTCTACAAAGCTATTTGAATCAAATGAAAGTCAAAAGCATTTAAACAAAGGTAATTGAATCAAACGAAAGTCAAACACATTCAAACAAAAATTTTTGAACGAAATTAAAGTCAAATACATTCTACAAAGCTAATTAAATCAAATGAAAGTCAAACACATTCAAACAAAGCTTTTTGAATCAAATGAAAGTCAAATTCATTCAACAAAGCTAATTGAATAAAATGAAAGTCAAAAAACATCTAAAAAAATCTAATTAAATCAAATGAAAGTCAAACACATTCAAACAAAACTAATTGAATCAAATAAAAGTCAAACAC
Source organism: Chenopodium quinoa (assembly GCF_001683475.1). Taxonomy (NCBI): domain Eukaryota; kingdom Viridiplantae; phylum Streptophyta; class Magnoliopsida; order Caryophyllales; family Amaranthaceae; genus Chenopodium; species Chenopodium quinoa. The sequence continues at coordinate 80,092 of NW_018745591.1, forward strand.
ATTCAAACAAAGCTTTTTGAATGAAATTAAAGTCAAATGCATTCAACAAAGGTAATTGAATTAAATAAAAATCAAACACATTTAAACAAAGCTAATTGAATCAAAAGAAAGTCTAACACAGTCAACCAAAGCTATTTGAATCAAATGAATGTCAAATGCTATCTAAAAAGCTAATTGAATCAAATGAAAGTCAAACATATTCAAACAAACCTAATTGAATCAAATAAAAGTCAAACACATTCTACCAGAGCTTAATGAATCAAATGAAAGTCAAATGCATTCTACAAAGCTAATTGAATCTAATGAAAGTCAAAAACATCCGAACAAAGCCAATTGAATCAAATGAAAGTCAAACACATTCAAAGAAACCTAATTGAATCAAATGAAATTCAAACAGAGCTAATTGAATCAAATGAAAGTCAAACACATTCAAACAAAGCTATTTGAATGAAATGAAGGTCAAATGCAATATACAAAGCTAAATGAATCAAATGAAAGTCAAACACATTCGAACAAAGGTAATTGAATGAAATGTAAGTCAAACACATTCAAACAGAGCTTTCTGAATCGAATGAAAGTCAAATGTATTCAACAAACCTAATTGAATCAATCGAAAGTCAAAAACATCTAAAAAAATCTAATTAAATCAAATGAAAGTCAAATGAATTCTATAAATCTAATTGAATCAAATAAAAGTAAAAAACATCTAAAAAGTTAAAATTAAATCAATAAAAGGTCAAACACATTCAAAAAAAACTATTTGAATCAAATGAAAGTCAAATGCATTCTATAAATCTAATTGAATCAAATGAAAGTCAAATGCATTCTATTAATCTAATTGAATCAAATGAAAGTCAAACACATTTAAACAAAGCTAATTGAATCAAATGAAATTAAAACACATTCAAACAAACCTAATTGAATCAAATGAAAGTCAAACACATTCAAATAGAGGTAATTGAATCAAATGAAAGTCAAACACATTCAAAAAGAGCTTTTTGAATCAAATGAAAGTCAAATGCAATCTGCAAAGCTAATCAAATCAAATGAAAGTCAAACACATTCAAACAAAACTAATTGAATCAAATGAAAGTCAAAAACATCTAAAAAAACCTAATTAAATCAAATGATAGTCAAACACATTCAAACAAAGCTATTTGAATCAAATGAAAGTCTAATGCATTCAACAAAGGTAATTGAATTAAATAAAAATCAAACACATTTAAACAAAGCTAATTAAATCAAAAGAAAGTCTAACACAGTCAAACAAAGCTATTTGAATCAAATGAATGTCAAATGCATTCTAAAAAGCTAATTGAATCAAATGAAAGTCAAACATATTCAAACAAACCTAATTGAATCAAATAAAAGTCAAACACATTCTACCAGAGCTTAATGAATCAAATAAAAGTCAAATGCATTCTACAAAGCTAATTGAATCTAATAAAAGTCAAAAACATCTGAACAAAGCCAATTGAATCAAATGAAAGTCAAACACATTCAAACAAACCTAATTGAATCAAATGAAAGTCAAACAAATTCAAACAGAGCTAATTGAATCAAATGAAAGTCAAACACATTCAAACAAAGCTATTTGAATGAAATGAAGGTCAAATGCAATATACAAAGCTAAATGAATCAAATGAAAGTCAAACACATTCGAACAAAGCTAATTGAATGAAATGTAAGTCAAACACATTCAAACAGAGCTTTTTGAATCGAATGAAAGTCAAATGTATTCAACAAACCTAATTGAATCAATCAAAAGTCAAAAACATCTAAAAAAATCTAATTAAATCAAATGAAAGTCAAATGCATTCTATAAATCTAATTGAATCAAATAAAAGTAAAAAACATCTAAAAAGTTAAAATTAAATCAATAAAAGGTCAAACACATTCAAAAAAAACTATTTGAATCAAATGAAAGTCAAATGCATTCTATAAATCTAATTGAATCAAATGAAAGTCAAATGCATTCTATAAATCTAATTGAATCAAATGAAAGTCAAACACATTTAAACAAAGCTAATTGAATCAAATGAAATTAAAACACATTCAAACAAACTGAATTGAATCAAATGAAAGTCAAACACATTAAATAGAGGTAATTGAATCAAATGAAAGTCAAACACATTCAAAAAGAGCTTTTTGAATCAAATGAAGGTCAAATGCAATCTGCAAAGCTAATCAAATCAAATGAAAGTCAAACACATTCAAACAAAACTAATTGAATCAAATGAAAGTCAAACACATTCAAACAAAGCTATTTGAATCAAATGAAAGTTTAATGCATTCTACAAAGCTAATTGAATCAAATGAAAGTCAAAAACCTTCGAACAAAGCTAATTGAATCTAATGAAAGTCAAACACATTCAAACTAAACTATTTGAATCAAATGAAAGTCAAACACTTTCAAACAAAGCTAATTAAATCAAAAGAAAGTCAAACACATTCAAACAAACCTAATTGAATCAAATGAAAGTCAAACACATTCAAACAGAGCTAATTGGATAAAATGAAAGTAAAACAAATTCAAAAAGAGCTTTTTGAATCAAATAAAGGTCAAATGCAATCTATAAAGCTAATGTAATCAAATGAAAGTCAAACACATTCAAACAAAGGTAATTGAATCAAGTGAAAGTCAAAAGCATTCAAACAAAGCTAATTGAATCAAACGAAAGTGAAACACATTCAAACAAAACTTTTTGAATGAAATTAAAGTCAAATGTATTCTACAAAGCTAATTAAATCAACGAAAAGTCAAATACATTCAAACAAAGCCAATTGAATCAAATGAAAGTCAAAAACATTCAAACAAAGCTTTTTGAATCAAATAAAAGTCAAATTCATTCAACAAAGCTAATTAAATCAAATGAAAGTAAAAAAACATCTAAAAAAATCTAAGTAAATCTAATGAAATTCAAAAACATCCAAGAAAACCTAATTAAATCAAATGAATGTCAAACACATTCAAACGAAGCTCTTTGAATGAAATTAAATTCAAATGCATTCAACAAAGGTAATTGAATAAAATTAAAGTAAAAAAACATCTAAAAAAAATATAATTAAATCAAATGAAAGTCAAACACATTTAAACAAAGCTAATTAAATCAAATGAAAGTCAAATACATTCTACAAAGCTATTTGAATCAAATGAAAGTCAAAAGCATTTAAACAAAGGTAATTGAATCAAACGAAAGTCAAACACATTCAAACAAAATTTTTTGAACGAAATCAAAGTCAAATACATTCTACAAAGCTAATTAAATCAAATGAAAGTCAAACACATTCAAACAAAGCTTTTTGAATCAAATGAAAGTCAAATTCATTCAACAAAGCTAATTGAATAAAATGAAAGTCAAAAAACATCTAAAAAAATCTAATTAAATCAAATGAAAGTCAAACACATTCAAACAAAACTAATTGAATCAAATAAAAGTCAAACACATTCAAACAAAGCTTTTTGAATGAAATTAAAGTCAAATGCATTCAACAAAGGTAATTGAATTAAATAAAAATCAAACACATTTAAACAAAGCTAATTAAATCAAAAGAAAGTCTAACACAGTCAAACAAAGCTATTTGAATCAAATGAATGTCAAATGCATTCTAAAAAGATAATTGAATCAAATGAAAGTCAAACATATTCAAACAAACCTAATTGAATCAAATAAAAGTCAAACACATTCTACCAGAGCTTAATGAATCAAATGAAAGTCAAATGCATTCTACAAAGCTAATTGAATCTAATGAAAGTCAAAAACATCCGAACAAAGCCAATTGAATCAAATGAAAGTCAAACACAATCAAACAAACCTAATTGAATCAAATGAAAGTCAAACAAATTCAAACAGAGCTAATTGAATCAAATGAAAGTCAAACACATTCAAACAAAGCTATTTGAATGAAATGAAGGTCAAATGCAATATACAAAGCTAAATGAATCAAATGAAAGTCAAACACATTCGAACAAAGCTAGTTGAATGAAATGTAAGTCAAACACATTCAAACAGAGCTTTTTGAATCGAATGAAAGTCAAATGTATTCAACAAAGCTAATTGAATCAATCGAAAGTCAAAAACATCTAAAAAAATCTAATTAAATCAAATGAAAGTCAAATGCATTCTACAAATCTAATTGAATCAAATAAAAGTAAAAAACATCTAAAAAGTTAAAATTAAATCAATAAAAGGTCAAACACATTCAAACAAAACTATTTGAATCAAATGAAAGTCAAATGCATTCTATAAATCTAATTGAATCAAATGAAAGTCAAACACATTTAAACAAAGCTAATTGAATCAAATGAAATTAAAACACATTCAAACAAACCTAATTGAATCAAATGAAAGTCAAACACATTCAAATAGAGCTAATTGAATCAAATAAAAGTCAAACACATTCAAAAAGAGCTTTTTGAATCAAATGAAGGTCAAATGCAATCTACAAAGCTAATCAAATCAAATGAAAGTCAAACACATTCAAACAAAACTAATTGAATCAAATGAAAGTCAAAAACATCTAAAAAACCTAATTAAATCAAATGATAGTCAAACACATTCAAACAAAGCTATTTGAATCAAATGAAAGTTTAATGCATTCTACAAAGCTAATTTAATCAAATGAAAGTAAAAAACATTCGAACAAAGCCAATTGAATCCAATGAAAGTCAAACACTTTCAAACTAAACTATTTGAATCAAACGAAAGTCAAAAACATTCAAACAAAGCTAATTAAATCAAAAGAAAGTCAAACACATTCAAACAAACCTAATTGAATAAAATGAAAGTCAAACACATTCAAACAGAGCTAATTGAATAAAATGAAAGTAAAACACATTCAAAAAGAGCTTTTTGAATCAAATAAAGGTCAAATGCAATCTATAAAGCTAATGTAATCAAATGAAAGTCAAACACATTCAAACAAAGGTAATTGAATCAAATGTAAGTCAAACACATTAAAACAGAGCTTTTTGAATCAAATGAAAGTCAAATGCGTCTAACAAAACTTATTGAATCAAATGAAAGTCAAAAAACATCTAAAAAAACCTAATTAAATCAAATGAAAGTCAAACACATTCAAATAGAGCTAATTGAATCAAATGAAAGTCAAACACATTCAAAAAGAGCTTTTTGAATCAAATGAAGGTCAAATGCAATCTGCAAAGCTAATCAAATCAAATGAAAGTCAAACACATTCAAACAAAACTAATTGAATCAAATGAAAGTCAAAAACATCTAAAAAAACCTAATTAAATCAAATGATAGTCAAACACATTCAAACAAAGCTATTTGAATCAAATGAAAGTTTAATGCATTCTACAAAGCTAATTGAATCAAATGAAAGTCAAAAACATTCGAACAAAGCCAATTGAATCCAATGAAAGTCAAACACATTCAAACTAAACTATTTGAATCAAATGAAAGTCAAACACATTCAGACAAAGCTAATTAAATCAAAAGAAAGTCAAAACACATTCAAACAAACCTAATTGAATCAAATGAAAGTCAAACACATTCAAACAGAGCTAATTGGATAAAATGAAAGTAAAACACATTCAAAAAGAGCTTTTTGAATCAAATAAAGGTCAAATGCAATCTATAAAGCTAATGTAATCAAATGAAAGTCAAACACATTCAAACAAAGGTAATTGAATCAAGTGAAAGTCAAAAGCATTCAAACAAAGCTAATTGAATCAAACGAAAGTGAAACACATTCAAACAAAACTTTTTGAATGAAATTAAAGTCAAATGTATTCTACAAAGCTAATTAAATCAACGAAAAGTCAAATACATTCAAACAAAGCCAATTGAATCAAATGAAAGTCAAAAACATTCAAACAAAGCTTTTTGAATCAAATAAAAGTCAAATTCATTCAACAAAGCTAATTAAATCAAATGAAAGTAAAAAAACATCTAAAAAAATCTAAGTAAATCTAATGAAATTCAAAAACATCCAAGAAAACCTAATTAAATCAAATGAATGTCAAACACATTCAAACGAAGCTCTTTGAATGAAATTAAATTCAAATGCATTCAACAAAGGTAATTGAATAAAATTAAAGTAAAAAAACATCTAAAAAAATATAATTAAATCAAATGAAAGTCAAACACATTTAAACAAAGCTAATTAAATCAAATGAAAGTCAAATACATTCTACAAAGCTATTTGAATCAAATGAAAGTCAAAAGCATTTAAACAAAGGTAATTGAATCAAACGAAAGTCAAACACATTCAAACAAAATTTTTTGAACGAAATCAAAGTCAAATACATTCTACAAAGCTAATTAAATCAAATGAAAGTCAAACACATTCAAACAAAGCTTTTTGAATCAAATGAAAGTCAAATTCATTCAACAAAGCTAATTGAATAAAATGAAAGTCAAAAAACATCTAAAAAAATCTAATTAAATCAAATGAAAGTCAAACACATTCAAACAAAACTAATTGAATCAAATAAAAGTCAAACACATTCAAACAAAGCTTTTTGAATGAAATTAAAGTCAAATGCATTCAACAAAGGTAATTGAATTAAATAAAAATCAAACACATTTAAACAAAGCTAATTAAATCAAAAGAAAGTCTAACACAGTCAAACAAAGCTATTTGAATCAAATGAATGTCAAATGCATTCTAAAAAGATAATTGAATCAAATGAAAGTCAAACATATTCAAACAAACCTAATTGAATCAAATAAAAGTCAAACACATTCTACCAGAGCTTAATGAATCAAATGAAAGTCAAATGCATTCTACAAAGCTAATTGAATCTAATGAAAGTCAAAAACATCCGAACAAAGCCAATTGAATCAAATGAAAGTCAAACACAATCAAACAAACCTAATTGAATCAAATGAAAGTCAAACAAATTCAAACAGAGCTAATTGAATCAAATGAAAGTCAAACACATTCAAACAAAGCTATTTGAATGAAATGAAGGTCAAATGCAATATACAAAGCTAAATGAATCAAATGAAAGTCAAACACATTCGAACAAAGCTAGTTGAATGAAATGTAAGTCAAACACATTCAAACAGAGCTTTTTGAATCGAATGAAAGTCAAATGTATTCAACAAAGCTAATTGAATCAATCGAAAGTCAAAAACATCTAAAAAAATCTAATTAAATCAAATGAAAGTCAAATGCATTCTACAAATCTAATTGAATCAAATAAAAGTAAAAAACATCTAAAAAGTTAAAATTAAATCAATAAAAGGTCAAACACATTCAAACAAAACTATTTGAATCAAATGAAAGTCAAATGCATTCTATAAATCTAATTGAATCAAATGAAAGTCAAACACATTTAAACAAAGCGAATTGAATCAAATGAAATTAAAACACATTCAAACAAACCTAATTGAATCAAATGAAAGTCAAACACATTCAAATAGAGCTAATTGAATCAAATAAAAGTCAAACACATTCAAAAAGAGCTTTTTGAATCAAATGAAGGTCAAATGCAATCTACAAAGCTAATCAAATCAAATGAAAGTCAAACACATTCAAACAAAACTAATTGAATCAAATGAAAGTCAAAAACATCTAAAAAAACCTAATTAAATCAAATGATAGTCAAACACATTCAAACAAAGCTATTTGAATCAAATGAAAGTTTAATGCATTCTACAAAGCTAATTGAATCAAATGAAAGTCAAAAACATTCGAACAAAGCCAATTGAATCCAATGAAAGTCAAACACATTCAAACTAAACTATTTGAATAAAATGAAACTCAAACACATTCAAACAAAGCTAATTAAATCAAACGAAAGTCAAACATATTCAAACAAACCTAATTGAATCAAATGAAAGTCAAACAAATTCAAACAGAGCTAATTGAAAAAAATGAAAGTCAAACACATTCAAAAAGAGCTTTTTGAATCAAATAAAGGTCAAATGCAATCTATAAAGCTAATGTAATCAAATGAAAGTCAAACACATTCAAACAAAGGTAATTCAATCAAATGTAATTCAAACACATTCAAACAGAGCTTTTTGAATTAAATGAAAGTCAAATGCGTTCAACAAAACTTATTGAATCAAATGAAAGTTAAAAAACATCTAAAAAACCTAATTAAATCAAATGAAAGTCAAACACATTCAAACAAAGCTATTTGTATCAAATGAAAGTCAAATGCATTCTAAAAAGCTAATTGAATCAAATGAGAGTCAAAAACATTCGAACAAAGCCAATTGAATCAAATGAAAGTCAAACACATTCAAACAAAGCTTTTTGAATCAAATGAAAGTCAAATGCATTCAACAAAGCTAATTGAATCAAATGAAAGTCACAAACATCTAAAAAAGTCTAATTAAATTAAATGAAAGTCAAACACATTCATACAAAGCTAATTAAATCAAATGAAAGTCAAACACATTCAAACAAAGCTATTTGAATTCAATGAAAGTCAAATGCATTCTACAAAGCTAAATGAATCAAATGAAAGTCAAACACATTCAAACAAACCTAAAACATTCAAATGAGAGTAAAAAACATTCAAACAGAGCTAATTTAAACAAATGAAAGTTAAACCCATTCAAAAAGATCTTTTTGAATCAAATGAAGGTCAAATGCATTCTACAAAGCTAATTGAATCAAATGAAAGTCAAACACATTCAAACAAAGCTAATTGAATCAAATGAAAGTCAAACACATTCAAACAGAGCATTTTGAATCAAATGAAATTCAAATGCATTAAACAAAGTTAATTGAATAAAATGAAAGTAAAAAACATCTAAAAAAATCTAATTAAATCTAATGAAAGTTAAACACTTTCAGACAAAGCTATTTGAATCAAATGAAAGTCAAATGCATTCTACAAATCTAAATTAATCAAATGAAAGTAAAAAAACATCTAAAAAATTCAAATTAAATCAATTAAAGGTCAAACACGTTCAAACAAAACTATTTGAATCAAATGAAAGTCAAATGCATTCTACAAAGCTAACTGAATCAAATGAAAGTCAAACACATTCAGACAAAGCTATTTGAATCAAATGAAAGTCAAATGCATTCTACAAAGCTAATTGAATCAAATGAAAGTCAAACACATTCAAACAGCGCTAATTGAATCAAATGAAAGTAAAAAACATTCAAAAAGAGCTTTTTGAATCAAATGAAGGTCAAATGCAATCTGCAAAGCTAATTTAATGAAATGAAAGTCAAACACATTCAAACAAAGCTACTTGAATCAAATGAAAGTCAAATGCATTCTACAAAGCTAATTGAATCAAATGGAAGTGAAAAAACATTCGGACAAAGCTAAGTGAATCAAATGTAAGTGAAACACATTCAAATAGAGCTTTTTGAATCAAACGAAAGTCAAATGCATTCAACAAAGCTAATTGAATAAAATGAAATTCAAAAACATCTAAAAAAATCTAATTAAATCAAATGAAAGTCAAACTTATTCAAACAAAACTATTGAATCATATGAAAGTCAAATGCATTCTTCAAAGATAATTGAATAAAATGAAAATCAAACACATTCAAACAAAGCTATTAAATAAAATGAAAGTCAAACACATTCAAACAAAGCTATTTAAATCAAATGCAATTCAAATACATTCTACAAAGCTAATTGAATCAAATGAAAGTCAAACACATTCAAACAAACCTAATTGAATCAAATGAAAGTCAAACACATTCAAATAGAGCTAATTGAATCAAATGAAAGTCAAAACACATTCAAAAAGAGTTTTTTGAATCAAATGAAGGTCAAATGCAATCTGCAAAGCTAATCAAATCAAATGAAAGTTATACACATTCAAACAAAGCTTTTTGAATCAAATGAAAGTCAAATGCATTCAACAAAGCTAATTGAATCAAATGAAAGTCAAAAACATCTAAAAAAATCTAATTAAATCAAATGAAAGTCAAGCACATTCAAACAAACCTAATTGAATCAAATGAAAGTCAAACACATTCAAACAGAGCTAATTGAATCAAATGAAAGTCAAACACATTCAAACAAACCTAATTGAATCAAATGAAAGTAAAACACATTCAAATAGAGCTAACTGAATCAAATGAATGTCAAACACATTCAAAAAGAGCTTTTTGAATCAAATGAAGGTCAAATGCAATCTACAATGCTAATTGAATCCAATAAAAGTCAAACACAATCAAACTAAACTATTTGAATCAAATGAAAGTCAAACACATTTAAACAAAGCTAATTAAATCAACGAAAAGTCAAATACATTCAAACAAAGCCAATTGAATCAAATGAAAGTTTAATGCATTCTACAAAGATAATTTAATCAAATGAAAGTCAAAAACATTCGAACAAAGCCAATTGAATCCAATGAAAGTCAAACACATTCAAACTAAACTATTTGAATCAAATGAAAGTCAAACACATTCAAACAAAGCTAATTAAATCAAAAGAAAGTCAAACACATTCAAAAACCTAATTAAATAAAATGAAAGTCAAACACATTCAAACAGAGCTAATTGAATAAAATGAAAGTCAAACACATTCAAAAAGAGCTTTTTGAATCAAATAAAGGTCAAATGCTATCTATAAAGATAATGTAAGCAAATGAAAGTCAAACACATTCAAACAAAGGTAATTGAATCAAATGTAAGTCAAACACATTCAAACAGAGTTTTTTGAATCAAATGAAAGTCAAATGCGTCCAACAAAACTTATTGAATCAAATGAAAGTAAAAAAACATCTAAAAAAACCTAATTAAATCAAATGAAAGTCAAACACATTCAAATAGAGCTAATTGAATCAAATGAAATTCAAACACATTCAAAAAGAGCTTTTTGAATCAAATGAATGTCAAATGCAATCTACAAAGCTAATCAAATCAAATGAAAGTCAAACACATTCAAACAAAACTAATTGAATCAAATGAAAGTAAAAAACATCTACATTAAATCAAATGATAGTCAAACACATTCAAACAAAGCTATTTGAATCAAATGAAAGTTTAATGCATTCTACAAAGCTAATTGAATCAAATGAAAGTCAAAAACATTCTAACAAAGCCAATTGAATCCAAAGAAAGTCAAACACATTCAAACTAAACTATTTGAATCAAATGAAAGTCAAACACATTCAAACAAAGCTAATTAAATAAACGAAAGTCAAACATATTCAAACAAACCTAATTGAATCAAATGAAAGTCAAACACATTCAAACAGAGCTAATTGAATAAAATGAAAGTCAAACACATTCAAAAAGAGCTTTTTGAATCAAATAAAGGTCAAATGCACTCTATAAAGCTAATGTAATCAAATGAAAGTCAAACACATTTAAACAAAGGTAATTGCATCAAATGTAAGTCAAACACATTCAAACAGAGCTTTTTGAATCAAATGAAAGTCAAATGCGTTCAACAAAACTTATTGAATCAAATGAAAGTCAAAAAACATCTAAAAAAACCTAATTAAATCAAATGAAAGTCAAACACATTCAAACAAAGCTATTTGTATCAAATGAAAGTCAAATGCATTCTAAAAAGCTAATTGAATCAAATGAGAGTAAAAAACATTCAAACAAAGCCAACTGAATCAAAGGAAAGTCAAACACATTCAAACAAAGCTTTTTTGAATCAAATGAAAGTCAAAAGCATTCAACAAAGCTAATTGAATCAAATGAAAGTCAAAAACATCTAAAAAAATCTAATTAAATTAAATGAAAGTCAAACACATTCATACAAAGCTAATTAAATCAAATGAAAGTCAAACACATTCAAACAAAGCTATTTGAATTCAATGAAAGTCAAATGCATTCTACAAAGCTAAATTAATCAAATGAAAGTCAAACACATTCAAACAAACCTAAAACATTCAAATGAGAGTAAAAAACATTCAAACAGAGCTAATTGAAACAAATGAAAGTCAAACCCATTCAAAAAGAACTTTTTGAATCAAAAGAAGGTCAAATGCATTCTACAAAGCTAATTGAATCAAATGAAAGTCAAACACATTCAAACAAAGCTAATTGAATCAAAAGTAAGTCAAACACATTCAAACAGAGCATTTTGAATCAAATGAAATTCAAATGCATTAAACAAAGTTAATTGAATAAAATGAAAGTAAAAAACATCTAAAAAAATCTAATTAAATCAAATGAAAGTTAAACACTTTCAGACAAAGCTATTTGAATCAAATGAAAGTCAAATGCATTCTACAAATCTAAATTAATCAAATGAAAGTAAAAAACATCTAAAAAATTCAAAGTAAATCAATATAAGGTCAAACACGTTCAAACAAAACTATTTGAATCAAATGAAAGTCAAATGCATTCTACAAAGCTAACTGAATCAAATGAAAGTCAAACACATTCAGACGAAGCTATTTGAATCAAATGAAAGTCAAATGCATTCTACAAAGCTAATTGAATCAAATGAAAGTAAAACACATTCAAACAAACCTAATAGAATTAAATGAAAGTTAAACACATTCAAACAGCGCAAATTGAATCAAATGAAAGTCAAAAACATTCAAAAAGAGCTTTTTGAATCAAATGAAGGTCAAATGCAATCTGCAAAGCTAATTTAATCAAATGAAAGTCAAACACATTCAAACAGGGCTACTTGAATCAAATGAAAGTCAAATGCATTCTACAAAGCTAATTGAAACAAATGAAAGTCAAATGCATTCTACAAAGCTAATTGAATCAAATGGAAGTAAAAAAACATTCAAACAAAGCTAATTGAATCAAATGTAAGTGAAACACATTCAAACAGAGCTTTTTTAATCAAATAAAAGTCAAATGCATTCAACAAAGCTAATTGAATCAAATGAAAGTCAAAAACATTTTAAAAAATCTAATCAAATGAAAGTCAAACACATTCAAACAAATCTAATTAAATCAAATGAAAGTCAAACACATTCAAACAAAGCTATTTGAATGAAATTAAACAAAAATGCATTCGACAAAGCTAATTGAATCAAATGAACGTCAAAAACATTCGAACAAAACTAATTCAATCAAATAAAAGTCAAACACATTCAAACAAAACTTTTTGAATCAAATGAAAGTCAAATGCATTCAACAAAGCTAATTGAATCAAATGAAATTCAAAAACATCTAAAAAAATCTAATTAAATCAAATGAAAGTCAAACTTATTCAAACAAAACTATTGAATCATATGAAAGTCAAATGCATTCTTCAAAGATAATTGAATAAAATGAAAATCAAACACATTCAAACAAAGCTATTAAATAAAATGAAAGTCAAACACATTCAAACAAAGCTATTTAAATCAAATGCAATTCAAATGCATTCTACAAAGCTAATTGAATCAAATAAAAGTCAAACACATTCAAACAAACCTAATTGAATCAAATGAAAGTCAAACACATTCAAATAGAGCTAATTGAATCAAATGAAAGTCAAACACATTAAAAAAGAGTTTTTTGAATCAAATGAAGGTCAAATGCAATCTGCAAAGCTAATCAAATCAAATGAAAGTTAAACACATTCAAACAAAGCTTTTTGAATCAAATGAAAGTCAAATGCATTCAACAAAGCTAATTGAATCAAATGAAAGTCAAAAACATCTAAAAAAATCTAATTAAATCAAATGAAAGTCAAGCACATTCAAACGAACCTAATTGAATCAAATGAAAGTCAAACACATTCAAACAGAGCTAATTGAATCAAATGAAAGTCAAACACATTCAAACAAACCTAATTGAATCAAATGAAAGTAAAACACATTCAAACAGAGCTAACTGAATCAAATGAAAGTCAAACACATTCAAAAAGAGCTTTTTGAATCAATTGAAGGTCAAATGCAATCTACAATGCTAATTGAATCAAATGAAAGTTTAACACATTCAAACAAAGCTAATTGAATGAAATGTAAGTCAAACACATTTAAACAAAGCTAATTAAATCAACGAAAAGTCAAATACATTCAAACAAAGCCAATTGAATAAATGAAATTCAAAAACATTAAACAAAGCTTTTTGAATCAAATAAAAGTCAAATTCATTCAACAAAGCTAATTAAATCAAATGAAAGTAAAAAAACATCTAAAAAAATCTAATTAAATCTAATGAAATTCAAACACATCCAAGAAAACCTAATTAAATCAAATGAATATTAAACACATTCAAACGAAGCTCTTTGAATGAAATTAAATTCAAATGCATTCAACAAAGGTAATTGAATAAAATTAAAGTAAAAAAACATCTAAAAAAATATAATTAAATCAAATGAAAGTCAAACACATTTAAACAAAGCTAATTAAATCAAATGAAAGTCAAATACATTCTACAAAGCTATTTGAATCAAATGAAAGTCAAAAGCATTTAAACAAAGGTAATTGAATCAAACGAAAGTCAAACACATTCAAACAAAAATTTTTGAACGAAATTAAAGTCAAATACATTCTACAAAGCTAATTAAATCAAATGAAAGTCAAACACATTCAAACAAAGCTTTTTGAATCAAATGAAAGTCAAATTCATTCAACAAAGCTAATTGAATAAAATGAAAGTAAAAAAACATCTGAAAAAATCTAATTAAATAAAATGAAAGTCAAACACATTCAAACAAAACTAATTGAATCAAATAAAAGTCAAACACACTCAAACAAAGCTTTTTGAGTGAAATTAAAGTCAAATGCATTCAACAAAGGTAATTGAATTAAATAAAAATCAAACACATTTAAACAAAGCTAATTAAATCAAAAGAAAGTCTAACACAGTCAAACAAAGCTATTTAAATCAAATGAATGTCAAATGCATTCTAAAAAGCTAATTGAATCAAATGAAAGTCAAACATATTCAAACAAACCTAATTGAATAAAATAAAAGTCAAACACATTCTACCAGAGCTTAATGAATCAAATGAAAGTCAAATGCATTCTACAAAGCTAATTGAATCTAATGAAAGTCAAAAACATCCGAACAAAGCCAATTAAATCAAATGAAAGTCAAACACATTCAAACAAACCTAATTGAATCAAATGAAAGTCAAACAAATTCAAACAGAGCTAATTGAATCAAATGAAAGTCAAACACATTCAAACAAAGCTATTTGAATGAAATGAAGGTCAAATGCAATATACAAAGCTAAATGAATCAAATGAAAGTAAAACACATTCGAACAAAGCTAATTGAATGAAATGTAAGTCAAACACATTCAAACAGAGCTTTTTGAATCGAATGAAAGTCAAATGTATTCAACAAACCTGATTGAATCAATCGAAAGTCAAAAACATCTAAAAAAATCTAATTAAATCAAATGAAAGTCAAATGCATTCTATAAATCTAATTGAATCAAATAAAAGTAAAAAACATCTAAAAAGTTAAAATTAAATCAATAAAAGGTCAAACACATTAAAAAAAAACTATTTGAATCAAATGAAAGTCAAATGCATTCTATAAATCTAATTGAATCAAATGAAAGTCAAATGCATTCTATAAATCTAATTGAATCAAATGAAAGTCAAACACATTTAAACAAAGCTAATTGAATCAAATGAAATTAAAACACATTCAAACAAACCTAATTGAATCAAATGAAAGTCAAACACATTCAAATAGAGGTAATTGAATCAAATGAAAGTCAAACACATTCAAAAAGAGCTTTTTGAATCAAATGAAGGTCAAATGCAATCTGCAAAGCTAATAAAATCAAATGAAAGTCAAACACATTCAAACAAAACTAATTGAATCAAATGAAAGTCAAAAACATCTAAAAAAACCTAATTAAATCAAATGATAGTCAAACACATTCAAACAAAGCTATTTGAATCAAATGAAAGTTTAATGCATTCTACAAAGCTAATTGAATCAAATGAAAGTCAAAAACATTCGAACAAAGCCAATTGAATCCAATGAAAGTCAAACACATTCAAACTAAACTATTTGAATCAAATGAAATTCAAATACATTCAGACAAAGCTAATTAAATCAAACGAAAGTCAAACACATTCAAACAAACCTAATTGAATCAAGTGAAAGTCAAACACATTCAAACAGAGCTAATTGAATAAAATGAAAGTCAAACAGATTAAAAAAGAGCTTTTTGAATCAAATAAAGGTCAAATGCAATCTATAAAGCTAATGTAATCAAATGAAAGTCAAACACATTCAAACAAAGGTAATTCAATCAAATGTAATTCAAACACATTCAAACAGAGCTTTTTGAATTAAATGAAAGTCAAATGCGTTCAACAAAACTTATTGAATCAAATGAAAGTCAAAAAACATCTAAAAAAACCTAATTAAATCAAATGAAAGTCAAACACATTCAAACAAAGCTATTTGTATCAAATGAAAGTCAAATGCATTCTAAAAAGCTAATTGAATCAAATGAGAGTCAAAAACATTCGAACAAAGCCAATTGAATCAAATGAAAGTCAAACACATTCAAACAAAGCTTTTTGAATCAAATGAAAGTCAAATGCATTCAACAAAGCTAATTGAATCAAATGAAAGTCAAAAACATCTAAAAAAATCTAATTAAATTAAATGAAAGTCAAATGCATTCATACAAAGCTAATTAAATCAAATGAAAGTCAAACACATTCAAACAAAGCTATTTGAATTCAATGAAAGTCAAATGCATTCTACAAAGCTAAATGAATCAATTGAAAGTCAAACACATTCAAACAAACCTAAAACATTCAAATGAGAGTAAAAAACATTCAAACAGAGCTAATTGAAATAAATGAAAGTTAAACCCATTCAAAAAGAACTTTTTGAATCAAATGAAGGTCAAATGCATTCTACAAAGCTAATTGAATCAAATGAAGGTCAAATGCATTCTACAAAGCTAATTGAATCAAATGAAAGTCAAACACATTCAAACAAAGCTAATTGAATCAAATGTAAGTCAAACACATTCAAACAGAGCATTTTGAATCAAATGAAATTCAAATGCATTAAACAAAGTTAATTGAATAAAATGAAAGTAAAAAACATCTAAAAAAATCTAATTAAATCAAATGAAAGTTAAACAGTTTCAGACAAAGCTATTTGAATCAAATGAAAGTCAAATGCATTCTACAAATCTAAATTAATCAAATGAAAGTAAAAAACATCTAAAAATTCAAATTAAATCAATAAAAGGTCAAACACGTTCAAACAAAACTATTTGAATCAAATGAAAGTCAAATGCATTCTACAAAGCTAACCGAATCAAATGAAAGTCAAACACATTCAGACAAAGCTATTTGAATCAAATGAAAGTCAATTGCATTCTACAAAGCTAATTGAATCAAATGAAAGTCAAACACATTCAAACAGCGCTTATTGAATCAAATGAAAGTAAAAAACATTCAAAAAGAGCTTTTTGAATCAAATGAAGGTCAAATGCAATCTGCAAAGCTAATTTATTGAAATGAAAGTCAAACACATTCAAACAAAGCTACTTGAATCAAATGAAAGTCAAATGCATTCTACAAAGCTAATTGAATCAAATGGAAGTAAAAAAACATTCGAACAAAGCTAATTGAATCAAATGTAAGTGAAACACATTCTAACAGAGCTTTTTGAATCAAACGAAAGTCAAATGCATTCAACAAAGCTAATTGAATAAAATGAAATTCAAAAACATATAAAAAAATCTAATTAAATCAAATGAAAGTCAAACTTATTCAAACAAAACTATTGAATCATATGAAAGTCAAATGCATTCTTCAAAGATAATTGAATAAAATGAAAATCAAACACATTCAAACAAAGCTATTAAATAAAATGAAAGTCAAACACATTCAAACAAAGCTATTTAAATCAAATGCAATTCAAATGCATTCTACAAAGCTAATTGAATCAAACGAAAGTCAAACACATTAAAACAAACCTAATTGAATCAAATGAAAGTCAAACACATTCAAAAAGAGTTTTTTGAATCAAATGAAGGTCAAATGCAATCTGCAAAGCTAATCAAATCAAATGAAAGTTAAACACATTCAAACAAAGCTTTTTGAATCAAATGAAAGTCAAATGCATTCAACAAAGCTAATTGAATCAAATGAAAGTCAAAAACATCTAAAAAAATCTAATTAAATCAAATGAAAGTCAAGCACATTCAAACAAACCTAATTGAGTCAAATGAAAGTAAAACACATTTAAACAAACCTAATAGAATTAAATGAAATTCAAACACATTCAAACAACGCTAATTGAATCAATTGAAAGTCAAAAACATTCAAAAAGAGCTTTTTGAATCAAATGAAAGTCAAATGCATTCTACAAAGCTAATTGAATCAAATGGAAGTAAAAAAACATTCGAACAAAGCCAATTGAATCCAATGAAAGTCAAACACATTCAAACAAAGCTTTTTGAATCAAATAAAAGTCAAGTGCGTTGAACAAAGCTAATTGAATCAAATGAAAGTAAAAAACATCTAAAAAAATCTAATTAAATCAAATGAAAGTCAAACACATTCAAATGAAGCGAATTAAATCAAATGAAAGTCAAACACATTTAAACAAATCTATTTGAATCACATGAAAGTCAAATGCATTCTACAAAGCTAATTGAATCAAATGAAAGTCAAACACATTCAAACAAACCTAATTGAATCAAATAAAAGTCAAACACATTCAAACAGAGCTAATTGAATCAAAAGAAAGTCAAACACATTCAAAAACAACTTTTTGAGTCAAATGAAGGTCAAATGCATTCTACAAAGCTAATTGAATCAAATGGAAGTAAAAAAAACATTCGAACAAAGCTAATTGAATCAAATGTAAGTGAAACACATTCTAACAGAGCTTTTTGAATCAAATGAAAGTCAAATGCATTCAACAAAACTAATTGAATCAAATGAAAGTAAAAAACATTTTAAAAAATCTAATCGAATGAAAGTCAAACACATTCAAACAAAGCTATTTAAATCAAATGCAATTCAAATGCATTCTACAAAGCTAATTGAATCAAATGAAAGTCAAACACATTCAAACAAACCTAATTGAATAAAATGAAAGTCAAAACACATTCAAATAGAGCTAATTGAATCAAATGAAAGTCAAACACATTAAAAAAGAGCTTTTTGAATCAAATGAAGGTCAAATGCAATCTACAATGCTAATTGAATCAAATGGAAGTCTTACACATTCAAACAAAGCTTATTGAATGAAATGTAAGTCAAACACAATAAAACAGAACTTTTTGAATCAAATGAAAGTCAAATGCATTCAACAAAGCTAATTGAATCAAATGAAAGTCAAAATCCTCTAAAAAAACCTAAACAATTCAAATGAAAGTCAAACACATTCAAACACAGCTATTTGAATCAAATGAAAGTCAAATGCATTCTACAAAGCTAATTGAATCAAATGAAAGTCAAACACATTCAAACAACGCTAATTGAATCAAATAAAAGTCAAACACATTCAAAAAGAGCTTTTTGAATCAAATGAAGGTCAAATGCATTCTACAAAGCTAATTGAATTAAATGAAAGTCAAACACATTCAAACAAAGCTATTTAAATCAAATTAAACAAAAATGCACCCAGGTTGATGGGTAAATCCACTCGTGAAACACATACAAACAGAGCTAATTGACTCAAATGAAAGTCAAACACATTCAAAAAGAGCTTTTTGAATCAAATGAAGGTCAAATGCATTCTACAAAGCTAATTGGATCAAATGAAAGTCAAATACATTCAAACAAAGCTTTTTGAATCAAATAAAAGTCAAACACATTCAAAAGGAGCTTTTTGAATCAAATGAAGGTCAAATGCATTCTACAAAGCTAATTGAATTAAATGAAAGTCAAACACATTCAAACAAAGCTATTTGAATCAAATTAAACAAAAATGCATTCGACAAAGGTAATTGAATCAAATGAACGTCAAAAACATTCGAACAAAACTAATTGAATCAAATGAAAGTCAAACACATTTAAACAAAGCTTTTTGAATCAAATGAAAGTCAAATGCATTCAAGAAAGCTAATTGAATCAAATGAAATTCAAAAACATCTAAAAAAATCTAATTAAATCAAATGAAAGTCAAACTTATTAAAAAAAAACTATTGAAATAAATGAAAGTCAAATGCATTCTACAAAGATAATTGAATAAAATGAAAATCAAACACATTCAAACAAAGCTATTAATCAAATGAAAGTCAAACACATTCAAACAAAGCTATTTAAATCAAATGCAATTCAAATGCATTCTACAAAGCTAATTGAATAAAATGAAAGTCAAACACATTCAAACAAACCTAATTTAATAAAATGAAAGTCAAACACATTCAAATAGAGCTAATTGAATCAAATGAAGGTCAAACACATTCATAAAGAGCTTTTTGAATCAAATGAAGGTCAAATGCAATCTACAATGCTAATTGAATCAAATGAAAGTCTTACACATTCAAACAAAGCTAATTGAATGAAATGTAAGTCAAACACAATAAAACAGAACTTTTTGAATCAAATGAAAGTCAAATGCATTCAACAAAGCTAATTGAATCAAATGAAAGTCAAAATCCTCTAAAAAAACCTAATTAAATCAAATGAAAGTCAAACACATTCAAACACAGCTATTTTAATCAAATGAAAGTCAAATGCATTCAACAAAGCTAATTGAATCAAATGAAAGTCAAACACATTTAAACAACGCTAATTGAATCAAATGAAAGTCAAACACATTCAAAAAGAGCTTTTTGAATCAAATGAAGGTCAAATGCATTCTACAAAGCTAATTGAATTAAATGAAAGTCAAACACATTCAAACAAAGCTATTTAAATCAAATTAAACAAAAATGCACCCAGGCGGATGGGTAAATCCACTCGTTCCACTGGGTGGACGACTCCTCCTCCAAACCCTACTAAAGGGTGGGATGCCGGATGTATGCAATCAGTCTGATATTTTAGTTTCGACAGACATTTGCTACTGATGAAATCATAGGAGCTTCCGGTATCTATGAGGATTCGGCCAACTCTCTGGTTGGCCACTTTACATTCAATAACGATAGGGTCGTCATGCGGCCCTCTTACCCCACCTAGATCTTCTTCAGTGATGACAATCTCAGGAAATGAATATTTGGAGGGTCGTTCTTGGTGAACGAAATTTTTGGAGGGCCGTTCTTCAGTGATGACAATCTCAGGAAATGAATATTTGGAGATCCTAGCCGTCTGATATTGTCTTTGTTGCCCCTAATAGTGGGGCCGCCTCCTGAGAAGCCGCCTGCAATGGTGTAGACGACTGCATCATCTGTATCGGAGCTGTCGGCCTGTTGATTCTTTTTGGCCGACTGCTTTTTCGAGGAAGTGTTCCCCGTAGATTTCTTGACATAAGTGTCAAGATCACCTTGCTCAGCCAGGCGGTCCAGATACCGCATGAGACTGATGCATTCATTGGTGTGATGACCAACATCTTCATGATAATCACATAATTTTTCTTGGTTCCGGTTGTTTGCAGAACCCTTCATGGGGACCGGCTTCTCAATTGAGATCCGTCCCTTGATTTCCTTTAAGATAAATTGGCTATCCTTGTTAAACGCATACTTTGGGGAGTATGGTTTGAATTCTTTTTTCTTCTTCTAGGCCGGCTGTTTAGAGGAATC
This sequence comes from Chenopodium quinoa, assembly GCF_001683475.1. NCBI lineage: Eukaryota > Viridiplantae > Streptophyta > Magnoliopsida > Caryophyllales > Amaranthaceae > Chenopodium > Chenopodium quinoa. The sequence continues at coordinate 101,594 of NW_018745591.1, forward strand.
AGCCGCCCAGACCTCTTTTCTCTTCTCATCTTTGTTTGACGACTGTTTCTGTCGTCCTTCTCTTTTGTCGGACCTTTTCCCGTCTGACTGTTTTACCGTACTACAAAGATCAGTCGCCTGTATATAGGCTTCCGCTTCTATCAAGGCCTCTTGAAGAGTCGCCACCCTCTTTCGGACCAAATCAAATTTGAAGGTCGACCCGTCTTTGAGACCTCTGAAAAAGTCAGTATAGGCTACTTCATCCGGTAACCCTTGAATCTGTATTCTCATCAGGTTAAACCGCCTGATGTAAGAACGAAGCCCCTCCTTCTCGCCTTGCTGAATCGTTCCTAAATCAAGGGTCGTCTTCTTCGCAGGGATGTTCATGGCGAAGTTGGAGGTGAATAAGTAAGCAAGCGTCCTGAAGTTATTTACACAACCAGTCGGCAGGTTGCCGAACCATTGTTGTGCGATTCCTTTGAGAGTCGCTGGGAAACACTTGCACCAAGTGGAATCATCCAACCCTTGAAGGTACATCAGGTTGGTGAATGCCATCAGATGGTCTTCTGGGTTAGTAGTGCCGTCATAGGCGCCTACTAATACATTTTTCACTTTGGCCGGCTGAGCGGATTCAGTAATTTCCTTGGAGAAGGCCGACGGCTGTTCGCCAAGTCTAAGCAACCGTAGCTGCCAGTCCATAGGTTGGACATTTTTTGCTGCATGTCCACCAAACGGAGGTGGCTGCAAAAAATACTGTTGTTGCGGTACAAACGGTAAGTTTGGTACCGCCTGGTCGCTATGAAATCCGGACTGACGGGAGGTGCCGCCAGACTGACTCTCATGATACGACTGAGTATGCCTCATCGATGTATTGCGCAGACTGTCTTGGAAGTTTGAAGTAGAGGCCGAATCTGACAATCGGTCACTCTTCTTCTGCTCTAGCAGTAGCCGAGCATCTGTGTATGTTTTCCTCGACCCGTCCGCCTGAATATGACGAACAGGTTTCCTCTTTCCTGGAGTAGGAAAACGATATTTTGTGAAATCAAGGGCAGGCGGCTCCCACTTCCTAGATTTAGGATGAGGGGTCGCCTCTCGCCCTTGAACTGGCTTCCTATTCCGTGAAGTGGAGGGTTTCTTAGCCGACTGCTCCTTGTCCAGAGCAGGCGGCTTCTTGTTGATCAACTCTTGAATTTCTCCCTTGAAGTCCCTCATGAAGGTCATGAGTTCGTTCCTTGTGATGGGAGCAGACTCATCAGTCGGCTGCTGCCAAACAGGCGGTGCGCCTGCTGGCTCACTTCCTGTTTGAAGATGTTCCCGTTCCCTCCTTTCGGTATGACGGGTACGTCGGGCCCTTAGGGTCCCGTCTGAAGCTGTGTGAGCTTCAACTTCAAATTCATTCTCAGTATCGTGGTCCGACTGAACTAAAGGGTCGTCAAGGGGACATCTCTCTTCAGGAGCCGGTACAAACGTGGATGCCATCTCAGAAGTAATCTCCCCACAGACGGCGCCAAAAATGTTTCGGGGTTTTCTGATGTCCTGCAGGAGAGTTACAATTTCGAGACTGGAACCGGACGCCTGTACCTGTAAAACAAACGGATGCTCCGGATGATTGGAGATCCGCCTCCGACGGTCAAGTTAGTACTTGATTAAGGAGTAATTAATGCGGAAATTAAAGTGATTGGGTCTCTCTAGGTGAGAGTGTTTAATGTGTGTAATCTGCGTGTTCCCCCTTAATGAGGATTAAGGGAGGTATTTATAACCTCGGGAAACGTGTCAATCCTAGGTTTAGGTTAACCTTGGGCTGATTGGGCTTCCCTCGGAAGTTGGGCCTAGGTGGCCGACTTCTCAATTAAGCATGGAGTATGCCACGTGTCATGACATAATAGGTCCAGGGTGGACGAATAAGCGTGTGCCACGTGGCAAGCCCTGAGAGGTCCAACTAGGGGACACTTGGCAGGACCAGATTGGCCCACGTGGCGCATTCCGATTGGTGGGAGCAAAATCCCCTAATCAAAAGTCAAACAAATTCAAACAAACCTAATTGAATCAAATGATTGTCAAACACATTCAAACAGAGCTAATTGAATCAAATGAACGTCAAACACATTCAAAAAGAGCTTTTTGATTCAAATGAAGGTCAAATGCATTCTACAAAGCTAATTGAATCAAATGAAAGTCAAACACATTCAAACAAAGCTAATTGAATCAAACGTATGTCAAACACATTCAAACATAGCTTTTTGAATCAAATGAAAGTCAAATGCATTTAACAAAGCTAATTGAATCAAATGAAAATAAAAAACATTCAAACTTAGCTAATTGAATCCAATGAAATTCAAACATATTCAAAAAGAGATTTTTGAATCAAATAAAGGTCAAATGCATTCTAAAAAGCTAGTTGAATCAAATGGAAGTCAAAAACATTCGAACAAAGCTAAATGAATCAAATGAAAGTCAAACACATTAAAACAAACCTAATTGAATCAAATGAAAGTCAAACACATTAAAACAGAGCTAATTGAATCAAATGAAAGTCAAACACATTCAAAAGAGATTTATGAATCAAATGAAATTCAAATGCTTTCAACAAAGCTTATTGAATCGAATGAAAGTCAAACATATTCAAACATAGCTAATAAAATCAAATAAAAGTCAAACACATATAACAAAGCTATTTGAATGAAATTAAAGACAAATGCATTCGACAAAGCTAATTGAATCAAATGAACGTCAAAAACATTCGAACAAAGCTTATTGAATCAATTGAAAGTCAAACACATTCAAACAAAGCTTTTTGAATTAAATGAAAGTCAAATGTATTCAACAAAGCTAATTGAATCAAATGAAATTCAAAAACATCTAAAAAAATCTAATTAAATAAAATGAAAGTCAAACTTATTCAAACAAACCTATTTGAATCAAATGAAAGCCAAATGCATTCTATAAAGATAATTGAATAAATTGAAAGTCAAAAACATTAAAACAAAGCTATTAAATCAAATGAAAGTCAAACACATTCTAACAAAGCTATTTAAATAAAATGAAAGTCAAATGCATTCTACAAACCTAATTGAATCAAATGAAAGTCAAACACATTCAAACAAACCTAATTGAATCAAATGAAAGTGAAACACATTCAAACAGAGCTAATTGACTCAAATGAAAGTCAAACACATTCAAAAAGAGCTTTTTGAATCAAATGAAGGTCAAATGCATTCTACAAAGCTAATTGGATCAAATGAAAGTTAAATACATTCAAACAAAGCTTTTTGAATCAAATAAAAGTCAAATACATTCAAAAGGAGCTTTTTGAATCAAATGAAGGTCAAATGCATTCTACAAAGCTAATTGAATTAAATGAAAGTCAAACACATTCAAACAAAGCTATTTGAATCAAATTAAACAAAAATGCATTCGACAAAGGTAATTGAATCAAATGAACGTCAAAAACATTCGAACAAAACTAATTGAATCAAATGAAAGTCAAACACATTCAAACAAAGCTTTTTGAATCAAATGAAAGTCAAATGCATTCAAGAAAGCTAATTGAATCAAATGAAATTCAAAAACATCTAAAAAAATCTAATTAAATCAAATGAAAGTCAAACTTATTAAAAAAAACTATTGAATCAAATGAAAGTCAAATGAATTCTACAAAGATAATTGAATAAAATGAAAATCAAACACATTCAAACAAAGCTATTAATCAAATGAAAGTCAAACACATTCAAACAAAGCTATTTAAATCAAATGCAATTCAAATGCATTCTACAAAGCTAATTGAATAAAATGAAAGTCAAACACATTCAAACAAACCTAATTTAATAAAATGAAAGTCAAACACATTCAAATAGAGCTAATTGAATCAAATGAAGGTCAAACACATTCAAAAAGAGCTTTTTGAATCAAATGAAGGTCAAATGCAATCTACAATGCTAATTGAATCAAATGAAAGTCTTACACATTCAAACAAAGCTAATTGAATGAAATGTAAGTCAAACACAATAAAACAGAAGTTTTTGAATCAAATGAAAGTCAAATGCATTCAACAAAGCTAATTGAATCAAATGAAAGTCAAAATCCTCTAAAAAAACCTAATTAAATCAAATGAAAGTCAAACACATTCAAACACAACTATTTGAATCAAATGAAAGTCAAATGCATTCAACAAAGCTAATTGAATAAAATGAAAGTCAAACACATTCAAACAAAGCTATTTAAATCAAATTAAACAAAAATGCACCCGAGCGGATGGGTAAATCCACTCGTTCCACTGGGTGGACGACTCCTCCTCAAAACCCTACTAAAGGGTGGGATGCCGGATGTATGCAATCAGTCTGATATTTTAGTTTCGACAGACATTTGCTACTGATGAGATCTGAGGAGCTTCCGGTATCTATGAGGATTCGGCCAACTCTCTGGTTGGCCACTTTACATTCAATAACGATAGGGTCGTCATGCGGCCCTCTTACCCCACCTAGATCTTCTTCAGTGATGACAATCTCAGGAAATGAATATTTGGAGGGTCGTTCTTGGTGAACGAAATTTTTGGAGGGCCGTTCTTCAGTGATGACTATCTCAGGAAATGAATATTTGGAGATCCTAGCCGTCTGATATTGTCTTTGTTGCCCCTAATAGTGGGGCCGCCTCCTGAGAAGCCGCCTGCAATGGTGTAGACGACTGCATCATCTGTATCGGAGCTGTCGGCCTGTTGATTCTTTTTGGCCGACTACTTTTTCGAGGAAGTGTTCCCCGTAGATTTCTTGACATAAGTGTCAAGATCACCTTGCTCAGCAAGGCGGTCCAGATACCGCATGAGACTGATGCATTCATTGGTGTGATGACCAACATCTTCATGATAATCACATAATTTTTCTTGGTTCCGGTTGTTTGCAGAACCCTTCATGGGGACCGGCTTCTCAATTGAGATCCGTCCCTTGATTTCCTTTAAGACAAATTGGCTATCCTTGTTAAACGCATACTTTGGGGAGTATGGTTTGAATTCTTTTTTCTTCTTCTAGGCCGGCTGTTTAGAGGAATCAGCCGCCCAGACCTCTTTTCTCTTCTCATCTTTGTTTGACGACTGTTTCTGTCGTCCTTCTCTTTTGTCGGACCTTTTCCCGTCTGACTGTTTTACCGTACTACAAAGATCAGTCGCCTGTATATAGGCTTCCGCTTCTATCAAGGCCTCTTGAAGAGTCGCCACCCTCTTTCGGACCAAATCAAATTTGAAGGTCGACCCGTCTTTGAGACCTCTGAAAAAGTCAGTATAGGCTACTTCATCCGGTAACCCTTGAATCTGTATTCTCATCAGGTTAAACCGCCTGATGTAAGAACGAAGCCCCTCCTTCTCGCCTTGCTGAATCGTTCCTAAATCAAGGGTCGTCTTCTTCGCAGGGATGTTCATGGCGAAGTTGGAGGTGAATAAGTAAGCAAGCGTCCTGAAGTTATTTACACAACCAGTCGGCAGGTTGCCGAACCATTGTTGTGCGATTCCTTTGAGAGTCGCTGGGAAACACTTGCACCAAGTGGGATCATCCAACCCTTGAAGGTACATCAGGTTGGTGAATGCCATCAGATGGTCTTCTGGGTTAGTAGTGCCGTCATAGGCGCCTACTAATACATTTTTCACTTTGGCCGGCTGAGCGGATTCAGTAATTTCCTTGGAGAAGGCCGACGACTGTTCGCCAAGTCTAAGCAACCGTAGCTGCCAGTCCATAGGTTGGACATTTTTTGCTGCATGTCCACCAAACGGAGGTGGCTGCAAAAAATACTGTTGTTGCGGTACAAACGGTAAGTTTGGTACCGCCTGGTCGCTATGAAATCCGGACTGACGGGAGGTGCCGCCAGACTGACTCTCATGATACGACTGAGTATGCCTCATCGATGTATTGCGCAGACTGTCTTGGAAGTTTGAAGTAGAGGCCGAATCTGACAATCGGTCACTCTTCTTCTGCTCTAGCAGTAGCCGAGCATCTGTGTATGTTTTCCTCGACCCGTCCGCCTGAATATGACGAACAGGTTTCCTCTTTCCTGGAGTAGGAAAACGATATTTTGTGAAATCAAGGGCAGGCGGCTCCCACTTCCTAGATTTAGGATGAGGGGTCGCCTCTCGCCCTTGAACTGGCTTCCTATTCCGTGAAGTGGAGGGTTTCTTAGCCGACTGCTCCTTGTCCAGAGCAGGCGGCTTCTTGTTGATCAACTCTTGAATTTCTCCCTTGAAGTCCCTCATGAAGGTCATGAGTTTGTTCCTTGTGATGGGAGCAGACTCATCAGTCGGCTGCTGCCAAACAGGCGGTGCGCCTGCTGGCTCACTTCCTGTTTGAAGATGTTCCCGTTCCCTCCTTTCGGTATGACGGGTACGTCGGGCCCTTAGGGTCCCGTCTGAAGCTGTGTGAGCTTCAACTTCAAATTCATTCTCAGTATCGTGGTCCGACTGAACTAGAGGGTCGTCAAGGGGACATCTCTCTTCAGGAGCCGGTACAAACGTGGATGCCATCTCAGAAGTACTCTCCCCACAGACGGCGCCAAAAATGTTTCGGAGTTTTCTGATGTCCTGCAGGAGAGTTACAATTTCGAGACTGGAACCGGACGCCTGTACCTGTAAAACAAACGGATGCTCCGGATGATTGGAGATCCGCCTCCGACGGTCAAGTTAGTACTTGATTAAGGAGTAATTAATGCGGAAATTAAATTGATTGGGTCTCTCTAGGTGAGAGTGTTTAATGTGTGTAATCTGCGTGTTCCCCCTTAATGAGGATTAAGGGAGGTATTTATAACCTCGGGAAACGTGTCAATCCTAGGTTTAGGTTAACCTTGGGCTGATTGGGCTTCCCTCGGAAGTTGGGCCTAGGTGGCCGACTTCTCAATTAGGCATGGAGTATGCCACGTGTCATGACATAATAGGTCCAGGGTGGACGAATAAGCGTGTGCCACGTGGCAAGCCCTGAGAGGTCCAACTAGGGGACACTTGGCAGGACCTGATTGGCCCACGTGGCGCATTCCGATTGGTGGGAGCAAAATCCCCTAATCAAAAGTCAAACAAATTCAAACAAACCTAATTGAATCAAATGAAAGTCAAACACATTCAAACAGAGCTAATTGAATCAAATGAACGTCAAACACATTCAAAAAGAGCTTTTTGATTCAAATGAAGGTCAAATGCATTCTACAAAGCTAATTAAATCAAATGAAAGTCAAACACATTCAAACAAAGCTAATTGAATCAAACGTATGTCAAACACATTCAAACATAGCTTTTTGAATCAAATGAAAGTCAAATGCATTTAACAAAGCTAATTGAATCAAATGAAAATAAAAAACATTCAAACTTAGCTAATTGAATCCAATGAAATTCAAACAAGTTCAAAAAGAGATTTTTGAATCAAATAAAGGTCAAATGCATTCTAAAAAGCTAGTTGAATCAAATGGAAGTCAAAAACATTCGAACAAAGCTAAATGAATCAAATGAAAGTCAAACACATTAAAACAAACCTAATTGAATCAAATGAAAGTCAAACACATTAAAACAGAGCTAATTGAATCAAATGAAAGTCAAACACATTCAAAAGAGATTTATGAATCAAATGAAATTCAAATGCTTTCAACAAAGCTTATTGAATCGAATGAAAGTCAAACATATTCAAACATAGCTAATAAAATCAAATAAAAGTCAAACACATATAACAAAGCTATTTGAATGAAATTAAAGACAAATGCATTCGACAAAGCTAATTGAATCAAATGAACGTCAAAAACATTCGAACAAAGCTTATTGAATCAATTGAAAGTCAAACACATTCAAAAAAAGCTTTTTGAATTAAATGAAAGTCAAATGTATTCAACAAAGCTAATTGAATCAAATGAAATTCAAAAACATCTAAAAAAATCTAATTAAATAAAATGAAAGTCAAACTTATTCAAACAAACCTATTTGAATCAAATGAAAGCCAAATGCATTCTACAAAGATAATTGAATAAATTGAAAGTAAAAAACATTCAAACAAAGCTATTAAATCAAATGAAAGTCAAACACATTCTAACAAAGCTATTTAAATAAAATGAAATTCAAATGCATTCTACAAACCTAATTGAATCAAATGAAAGTCAAACACATTCAAACAAACCTAATTGAATCAAATGAAAGTGAAACACATTCAAACAGAGCTAATTGACTCAAATGAAAGTCAAACACATTCAAAAAGAGCTTTTTGAATCAAATGAAGGTCAAATGCATTCTACAAAGCTAATTGGATCAAATGAAAGTCAAATACATTCAAACAAAGCTTTTTGAATCAAATAACAGTCAAACACATTCAAAAGGAGCTTTTTGAATCAAATGAAGGTCAAATGCATTCTACAAAGCTAATTGAATTAAATGAAAGTCAAACACATTCAAACAAAGCTATTTGAATCAAATTAAACAAAAATGCATTCGACAAAGGTAATTGAATCAAATGAACGTCCAAAACATTCGAACAAAACTAATTGAATCAAATGAAAGTCAAACACATTCAAACAAAGCTTTTTGAATCAAATGAAAGTCAAATGCATTCAAGAAAGCTAATTGAATCAAATGAAATTCAAAAACATCTAAAAAAATCTAATTAAATCAAATGAAAGTCAAACTTATTAAAAAAAAACTATTGAATCAAATGAAAGTCAAATGCATTCTACAAAGATAATTGAATAAAATGAAAATCAAACACATTCAAACAAAGCTATTAATCAAATGAAAGTCAAACACATTCAAACAAAGCTATTTAAATCAAATGCAATTCAAATGCATTCTACAAAGCTAATTGAATAAAATGAAAGTCAAACACATTCAAACAAACCTAATTTAATAAAATGAAAGTCAAACACATTCAAATAGAGCTAATTGAATCAAATGAAGGTCAAACACATTCAAAAAGAGCTTTTTGAATCAAATGAAGGTCAAATGCAATCTACAATGCTAATTGAATCAAATGAAAGTCTTACACATTCAAACAAAGCTAATTGAATGAAATGTAAGTCAAACACAATAAAACAGAACTTTTTTAATCAAATGAAAGTCAAATGCATTCAACAAAGCTAATTGAATCAAATGAAAGTCAAAATCCTCTAAAAAAACCTAATTAAATCAAATGAAAGTCAAACACATTCAAACAAAGCTATTTGAATCAAATGAAAGTCAAATGCATTCAACAAAGCTAATTGAATCAAATGAAAGTCAAACACATTCAAACAACGCTAATTGAATCAAATGAAAGTCAAACACATTCAAAAAGAGCTTTTTGAATCAAATGAAGGTCAAATGCATTCTACAAAGCTAATTGAATTAAATGAAAGTCAAACACATTCAAACAAAGCTATTTAAATCAAATTAAACAAAAATGCACCCAGGCGGATGGGTAAATCCACTCGTTCCACTGGGTGGACGACTCCTCCTCCAAACCCTACTAAAGGGTGGGATGCCGGATGTATGCAATCAGTCTGATTTTTTAGTTTCGACAGACATTTGCTACTGATGAGATCAGAGGAGCTTCCGGTATCTATGAGGATTCGGCCAACTCTCTGGTTGGCCACTTTACATTCAATAACGATAGGGTCGTCATGCGGCCCTCTTACCCCACCTAGATCTTCTTCAGTGATGACAATCTCAGGAAATGAATATTTGGAGGGTCGTTCTTGGTGAACGAAATTTTTGGAGGGCCGTTCTTCAGTGATGACAATCTCAGGAAATGAATATTTGGAGATCCTAGCCGTCTGATATTGTCTTTGTTGCCCCTAATAGTGGGGCCGCCTCCTGAGAAGCCGCCTGCAATGGTGTAGACGACTGCATCATCTGTATCGGAGCTGTCGGCCTGTTGATTCTTTTTGGCCGACTGCTTTTTCGAGGAAGTGTTCCCCGTAGATTTCTTGACATAAGTGTCAAGATCACCTTGCTCAGCCAGGCGGTCCAGATACCGCATGAGACAGATGCATTCATTGGTGTGATGACCAACATCTTCATGATAATCACATAATTTTTCTTGGTTCCGGTTGTTTGCAGAACCCTTCATGGGGACCGGCTTCTCAATTGAGATCCGTCCCTTGATTTCCTTTAAGATAAATTGGCTATCCTTGTTAAACGCATACTTTGGGGAGTATGGTTTGAATTCTTTTTTCTTCTTCTAGGCCGGCTGTTTAGAGGAATCAGCCGCCCAGACCTCTTTTCTCTTCTCATCTTTGTTTGACGACTGTTTCTGTCGTCCTTCTCTTTTGTTGGACCTTTTCCCGTCTGACTGTTTTACCGTACTACAAAGATCAGTCGCCTGTATATAGGCTTCCGCTTCAATCAAGGCCTCTTGAAGAGTCGCCACCCTCTTTCGGACCAAATCAAATTTGAAGGTCGACCCGTCTTTGAGACCTCTGAAAAAGTCATTATAGGCTACTTCATCCGGTAACCCTTGAATCTGTATTCTCATCAGGTTAAACCGCCTGATGTAAGAACGAAGCCCCTCCTTCTCGCCTTGCTGAATCGTTCCTAAATCAAGGGTCGTCTTCTTCGCAGGGATGTTCATGGCAAAGTTGGAGGTGAATAAGTAAGCAAGCGTCCTGAAGTTATTTACACAACCAGTCGGCAGGTTGCCGAACCATTGTTGTGCGATTCCTTTGAGAGTCGCTGGGAAACACTTGCACCAAGTGGGATCATCCAACCCTTGAAGGTACATCAGGTTGGTGAATGCCATCAGATGGTCTTCTGGGTTAGTAGTGCCGTCATAGGCGCCTACTAATACATTTTTCACTTTGGCCGGCTGAGCGGATTCAGTAATTTCCTTGGAGAAGGCCGACGGCTGTTCGCCAAGTCTAAGCAACCGTAGCTGCCAGTCCATAGGTTGGACATTTTTTGCTGCATGTCCACCAAACGGAGGTGGCTGCAAAAAATACTGTTGTTGCGGTACAAACGGTAAGTTTGGTACCGCCTGGTCGCTATGAAATCCGGACTGACGGGAGGTGCCGCCAGACTGACTCTCATGATACGACTGAGTATGCCTCATCGATGTATTGCGCAGACTGTCTTGGAAGTTTGAAGTAGAGGCCGAATCTGACAATCGGTCACTCTTCTTCTGCTCTAGCAGTAGCCGAGCATCTGTGTATGTTTTCCTCGACCCGTCCGCCTGAATATGACAAACAGGTTTCCTCTTTCCTGGAGTAGGAAAACGGTATTTTGTGAAATCAAGGGCAGGCGGCTCCCACTTCCTAGATTTAGGATGAGGGGTCGCCTCTCGCCCTTGAACTGGCTTCCTATTCCGTGAAGTGGAGGGTTTCTTAGCCGACTGCTCCTTGTCCAGAGCAGGCGGCTTCTTGTTGATCAACTCTTGAATTTCTCCCTTGAAGTCCCTCATGAAGGTCATGAGTTCGTTCCTTGTGATGGGAGCAGACTCATCAGTCGGCTGCTGCCAAACAGGCGGTGCGCCTGCTGGCTCACTTCCAGTTTGAAGATGTTCCCGTTCCCTCCTTTCGGTATGACGGGTACGACGGGCCCTTAGGGTCCCGTCTGAAGCTGTGTGAGCTTCAACTTCAAATTCATTCTCAGTATCGTGGTCCGACTGAACTAGAGGGTCGTCAAGGGGACATCTCTCTTCAGGAGCCGGTACAAACGTGGATGCCATCTCAGAAGTACTCTCCCCACAGACGGCGCCAAAAATGTTTCGGGGTTTTCTGATGTCCTGCAGGAGAGTTACAATTTCGAGACTGGAACCGGACGCATGTACCTGTAAAACAAACGGATTCTCCGGATGATTGGAGATCCGCCTCCGACGGTCAAGTTAGTACTTGATTAAGGAGTAATTAATGCGGAAATTAAAGTGATTGGGTCTCTCTAGGTGAGAGTGTTTAATGTGTGTAATCTGCGTGTTCCCCCTTAATGAGGATTAAGGGAGGTATTTATAACCTCGGGAAACGTGTCAATCCTAGGTTTAGGTTAACCTTGGGCTGATTGGGCTTCCCTCGGAAGTTGGGCCTAGGTGGCCGACTTCTCAATTAGGCATGGAGTATGCCACGTGTCATGACATAATAGGTCCAGGGTGGACGAATAAGTGTGTGCCACGTGGCAAGCCCTGAGAGGTCCAACTAGGGGACACTTGGCAGGACCTGATTTGCCCACGTGGCGCATTCCGATTGGTGGGAGCAAAATCCCCTAATCAAAAGTCAAACAAATTCAAACAAACCTAATTGAATCAAATGAAAGTCAAACACATTCAAACAGAGCTAATTGAATCAAATGAACGTCAAACACATTCAAAAAGAGCTTTTTGATTCAAATGAAGGTCAAATGCATTCTACAAAGCTAATTGAATCAAATGAAAGTCAAACAAATTCAAACAAAGCTAATTGAATCAAACGTATGTCAAACACATTCAAACATAGCTTTTTGAATCAAATGAAAGTCAAATGCATTTAACAAAGCTAATTGAATCAAATGAAAATAAAAAAACATTCAAACTTAGCTAATTGAATCCAATGAAATTCAAACATATTCAAAAAGAGATTTTTGAATCAAATAAAGGTCAAATGCATTCTAAAAAGCTAGTTGAATCAAATGGAAGTCAAAAACATTCGAACAAAGCTAAATGAATCAAATGAAAGTCAAACACATTAAAACAAACCTAATTGAATCAAATGAAAGTCAAACACATTAAAACAGAGCTAATTGAATCAAATGAAAGTCAAACACATTCAAAAGAGATTTATGAATCAAATGAAATTCAAATGCTTTCAACAAAGCTTATTGAATCGAATGAAAGTCAAACATATTCAAACATAGCTAATAAAATCAAATAAAAGTCAAACACATATAACAAAGCTATTTGAATGAAATTAAAGACAAATGCATTCGACAAAGCTAATTGAATCAAATGAACGTCAAAAACATTCGAACAAAGCTTATTGAATCAATTGAAAGTCAAACACATTCAAACAAAGCTTTTTGAATTAAATGAAAGTCAAATGTATTCAACAAAGCTAATTGAATCAAATGAAATTCAAAAACATCTAAAAAAAATCTAATTAAATAATATGAAAGTCAAACTTATTCAAACAAACCTATTTGAATCAAATGAAAGCCAAATGCATTCTACAAAGATAATTGAATAAATTGAAAGTCAAAAACATTTAAACAAAGCTATTAAATCAAATGAAAGTCAAACACATTCTAACAAAGCTATTTAAATAAAATGAAAGTCAAATGCATTCTACAAACCTAATTGAATCAAATGAAAGTCAAACACATTCAAACAAACCTAATTGAATCAAATGAAAGTGAAACACATTCAAACAGAGCTAATTGATTCAAATGAAAGTCAAACACATTCAAAAAGAGCTTTTTGAATCAAATGAAGGTTCAATGCATTCTACAAAGCTAATTGGATCAAATGAAATTCAAATACATTCAAACAAAGCTTTTTGAATCAAATAAAAGTCAAATGGATTCAACATAGCTAATTGAATCAAATGAAAGTCAAACACATTCAAACAAATCTAATTGAATCAACTGAAAGTCAAACACATTCAAACAGAGCTAATTTAATCAAACGAAAGTCAAAAACCTACAAAAGAGATTTTTGAATCAAATTAAATTCAAATGCTTTCAACAAAGCTAATTGAATCGAATGAAAGTCAAACACATTCAAACAAAGCTAATTAAATCAAATCAAAGTCAAACACATTGAAACAAAGCTATTTGAATGAAATTAAAGTCAAATGCATTCGACAAAGCTAATTGAATCAAATGAATGTCAAAAACATTCGAACAAAGCTAATTGAATCAAATGATAGTCAAACACATACAAACAAAGCTGTTTGAATCAAATGAAAATTAAATGCAATCAACAAAGCTAATTGAATCAAATGAAATTCAAAAACATCTAAAAATATCTAATTGAATGAAATGAAAGTAAAACTTATTCAAACAAAACTATTTGAATCAAATGAAAGTCAAATGCATTCTTCAAAGCTAATTGAATAAAATGAAAGTCAAACACATTCAAACAAAGCTAATTAAATCAAATGAAAGTCAAACACCTTCAAACAAAGCTGATTGAATCAAATGAAAGCCAAACACATTTCAACAGATCTAATTGAATCAAATGAAAGTACAACACATTCAAAAAGAGCTTTTTGAATCAAATGAAGGTCAAATTCATTCTACAAAGGTAATTGGATCAAATGAATGTCAAACACATTTAGACAAAGCTAATTGAATCAGATGTAAGTCAAACACATTCAAACAAAGCTTTTAGAATCAAATAATAGTCAAATGAATTCAACAAAGCTATTAAAATCAAATGAAGTTCGAAAACATATAAAAAAAATCTAATTAAATCAAATGAAAGTGAAACACATTCAAACAAAGCTAATTGAATCAAATGTAAGTCAAACACATTCAAACAGAGCTAATTGAATCAATTGAAAGTCTAACACATTCAAAAAGAGCTTTTTTAATCAAATGAAGGTCACATGCATTCTACAAAGCTAATTGAATCAAATGAAAGTCAAACACATTCAAACAAAGCTAATTGAATCAAATGAAAGTAAAAAACATCTAAAAAAATCTAATTAAATCAAATGAAAGTCAAAATCATTCAAACAAAGATATTTGAATCAAATGAAAGCCAAATGCATTCTAAAAAGCTAATCGAATCAAATGAAAGTCGAAAACATTCGAACAAATCCAACTGAATCAAATGAAAGTCAAACACATTCAAACAAAGCATTTTGAATCAAATAAAAGTTAAATGCATTCAACAAAGCTATTTGAATCTAGTAAAAGTCAAACACATTCAAAGAAAGCTAATTAAATTAAACGTAAGACAAACACATTCAAACATAGCTTTTTGAATGAAATGAAAGTCAAATGCATTCAACAAAGCTAATTAAATCTAATGAACCTCAAAAACAACTAAAAAAATCTAATTAAACCAAATGAAAGTCAAACACATTCAAACAAAGATATTTAAATCAAATGAAAGTCAAATGCATTCTAAAAAGGTAATTGAATCAAATGAAAGTCGAAAACATTCGAACAAATCTAATTGAATCAAATGAAAGTCTAACACATTTAAACACAGCATTTTGAATCAAATGAAAGTCAAATGCATTCAACAAAGCTAGTTGAATCAAGTGAAAGGCAAACACATTCAAAAAAAGCTAATTAAATCAAACGTAAGTCTAACACATTCAAACATAGCTTTTTGAATCAAATGAAAGTCAAATGCATTCAACAAAGCTAATTGAATAAAATCAAAGTCAAAAACATCTAAAAAAATCTAATTAAATCAACTAAAAGTCAAACACATTCAAACAAAACTATTAGAATCAAATGAAAGTTAAATGCATTCTACAAAGCTAATTAAATCAAATGAAAGGCAAACACATTCAAATAAAGCTAATTGAATCAATTGAATGTCAAACACGATCAAACAAAGCTTTTTAAATGAAATTCAAGTCAAATGCATTCAACAAAGCTAATTGAATAAAATGAAAGTCAAACACATTTAAACAAAGCTAATTGAATCAAATGAAAGTCAAACACATTAAAAAAGCTGTTTTTGAATGTGTTTGAAGGTCAAATGCATTCTACAAAGCTAATTGAATCAAATGAAAGTAAAGAACATTCGAACAAAGCCAATTGAATGAAATGAAAGTCAAACACATTCAAAAAGAACTTTTTGAATCAAATGAAGGTTAAACGCATTCTACAAAGCTAATTAAGTCAAATGAAAGTTAAACACATTCAAAAAAAGCTAAATGAATCCAATGTAAGTCAAACACATTCAGACATAGCTTTTTGAATCAAATGAAAGTCAAATGCATTCAACAAAGCTAATTGAATCAAATGAAATAAAAAACATCTAAAAAAATCTAATTTAATCAAATGAAAGTCAAACACATTCAAACGAAACTATTTGAAACAAATAAAAGTCAAATGCATTCTACAAAGCTAATTGAATCAAATGAAAGTCAAACACATACAAACAAAGTTAATTAAATCAAATGAAATTCAAACACATTCAAACAAAGCTTTTTGAATCAAATGAAAGTCAAATGCATTCAACAAGCTAATTGAATAAAATGAAAGTTCAAAACATCTAAAAAATCTAATTAAATCAAATAAAAGTCAAACACATTCAAACAAAACTATTAGATTCAAATGAAATTCAAACACATACAAACAAACCTAATAGAATCAAACGAAAGTCAAACTCATTCAAACAGAGCTAATTGACTCAAATGAAAGTCAAACACATTCAAAAAGAGCTTTTTTGAATCATATGAAGGTCAAATGCATTCTACAAAGCTAATTGAATCAAATGAAAGTCGAACATATTCAAACAAACCTAATTGAACCAAACGTAAGTCAAACACATTCAAACATAGTTTTTGGAATCAAATGAAAGCCAAATGCATTCAACAAAGCTAATTGAATCAAATAAAATTAAAAAACATATAAAAAAATCTAATTAAATCAAATGAAAGTCAAACAAATTCAAACAAAGCTATTTGAATCAAATAAAAGTCAATGCATTCTACAAAGCTATTTGAATCAAACGAAAGTAAAAAAACATTCGAACAAATCCATTTGAATCAAATGAAAGTCAAACACATTCAAACAAAGCATTTTCAATCAAATGAAATTCAAATGCATTCAATAAAGCTAGTTCAATCAAGTGAAAGTCTAACACATTCAAACAAAGCTAATTAAATCAAACATAAGTCAAACACATTCAAACATAGCTTTTTTAATCAAATGAAAGTCAAATGCATTCAAGAAAGCTAATTGAATCAAATGAAAGTATAAAACATCTAAAAAAATCTAATTAAATCAAATAAAAGTAAACACATTAAAACAAAGATATTTGAATCAAATGAAAGTCAAATGCATTCTAAAAAGCTAATTGAATCAAATGAAAGTCAAAAACATTCTAACAAATCCAATTGAATCAAATGAAAGTCAAATGCATTCAACAAAGCTCGTTGAATAAAGTGAAAGTCAAACACATTCAAACAAAGCTAATTAAATCAAACGTAAGTCAAACACATTAAAACATAGCTTTTTGAATCAAATGAAAGTCAAATGCATTCAACAAAGCTAATTAAATCAAATGAAAGTCAAATGCATTGAATCATAGCTTTTTGAATCAAATGAAAGTCAAATGCATTCAACAAAGCTAATTGAATCAAATGAAATAAAAAACATCTAAAAAAATCTAATTAAATCAAATGAAAGTCAAACACATTCAAACAACACTATTTGAATCAAATGAAAGTCAAATGCATTCTACAAAGCTAATTGAATCAAATGAAAGTCAAACACATTTAAATAAAGCTAATTGAATAAAATGAAAGTCAAACACAATCAATCAAATATTTTTAAATGAAATTAAAGTCAAATTCATTCAACAAAGCTAATTGAATCAAATGAAAGTCAAACACATTTAAACAGAACTAATTGAATCAAATGAAAGTCGAACACATTCAAAATGAGCTTTTTTAATGTGTTTGAAGGTCAAATGCATTCTACAAAGCTAATTGAATCAAATAAAATTAAAGAACATTCGAACAAAGCCAATTGAATCAAATGAAAGTCAAACACATTCAAACAAAGCTTTTTGAATCAAATGAAAATCAAATGCATTCAACAAAGCTAATTGAATCAAATAAAGTCAAAAACATCTAAAAAAATCTAATTAAATCAAATGGAAGTCAAACACATTCAAACAAAATTATTTAAATCAAATGAAAGTCAAATGCATTCTACAAAGCTAATTGAATCAAATGAAAGTCAAAAACATTCGAACAAAGCCTATTGAATCGAATGAACGTCAAACACATTCAAACAAAGCTTTTTGA
Source organism: Chenopodium quinoa (assembly GCF_001683475.1). Lineage (NCBI taxonomy): Eukaryota > Viridiplantae > Streptophyta > Magnoliopsida > Caryophyllales > Amaranthaceae > Chenopodium > Chenopodium quinoa. The sequence goes on from NW_018745591.1 coordinate 119,450, forward strand.
ATCAAATGAAAGTCAAATGCATTCAACAAAGCTAATTGAATCAAATGAAAGTCAAAAACATCTAAAAAAATCTAATTAAATCAAATGAAAGTCAAATACATTCAAACAAAGCCATTTCAATCAAATGAAAGTCAAACACATTCAAACAAAGGTAATTGAATTAAAGGAAAGTCTATCACATTCAAACAAAGCTTTTTGAATCAAATGAAAGTCAAACACATTCAAAAAGAGCTTTTTAAATCAAATGAAAGTCAAATGCATTCAACAAAGCTAATTGAATCAAATGAAAGTCAAATTCATTCAAACAAAGCTCAATGAATCAAATAAAAGTCAAATGCATTCAACAAAGCTAATTGAATTAAATGAAAGTCAAATATATTCAAACAAAGCCATTTCAATCAAAAGAAAGTCAATTACATTCAAACAAAGTTAACTAATCAAACGAAAGTTAAACACATTCAAACAGAGCTTTTTAAATCAAATGAAAGTAAAATGCCTTCAACAAAGCTAATAGTGTAAAATGAAATTCAAACACATTCAAACAAACCTTTTTGAATTAAATGAATGTCAAATGCATTCAACAAAGCTAATTGAATCAAATGAAATTCAAAAACATCTAAAAAAATTCTAATTAAATAAAATGAAAGTCAAACACATTCAAACAAAACTATTTTAATCAAATGAAAGTCAAATGCATTCAAACAAAGCTATTTGAATTTAATGAAAGTGAAATGCATTTTACAAAGCTAATTGAATCAAATGAAAGTCAAACACATTCAAACAAACCTAATTGAATAAAATGAAAGTCTAACTCATTCAAACAGAGCTAATTGAATCAAATAAAAGTCAAATACATTCAAACAAAGCTAATTGAATCCAACGTAAGTCAAACACATTCAAACATAGCTTTTTGAATCAAATGAAAGTCAAATGCATTCAACAAAGCTAATTGAATCAAATGAAATAAAAAACATCTAAAAAATCTAATTTAATCAAATGAAAGTCAAACACATTCAAACGAAACTATTTGAAACAAATAAAAGTCAAATGCATTCTACAAAGCTAATTGAATCAAATGAAAGTCAAACACATATAAACAAAGTTAATTATATCAAAAGAAATTCAAAGACATTCAAACAAAGCTTTTTGAATCAAATGAAAGTCAAATGCATGCAACAAGCTAATTGAATAAAATGAAAGTTCAAAACATCTAAAAAATCTAATTAAATTAAATAAAAGTCAAACACATTCAAATAAAACTATTAGATTCAAATGAAAGTCAAACACATACAAACAAACCTAATTGAATCAAACGAAAGTCAAACTCATTCAAACAGAGCTAATTGAATCAAATGAAAGTCAAACACATTCAAAAAGAGCTTTTTGAATCATATGAAGGTCAAATGCATTCTACAAAGCTAATTGAATCAAATGAAAGTCAAACATATTCAAACAAACCTAATTGAATCAAACGTAAGTCAAACACATTCAAACATAGTTTTTGGAATCAAATGAAAGCCAAATGCATTCAACAAAGCTGATTGAATCAAATGAAATTAAAAAACATCTAAAAAAATCTAATTAAATCAAATGAAAGTCAAACAAATTCAAACAAAGCTATTTGAATCAAATAAAAGTCAAATGCATTCTACAAAGCTAACTGAATCAAACGAAAGTAAAAAACATTCGAACAAATCCATTTGAATCAAATGAAAGTCAAACACATTCAAACAAAGCATTTTGAATCAAATGAAATTCAAATGCATTCAATAAAGCTAGTTCAATCAAGTGAAAGTCTAACACATTCAAACAAAGCTAATTCAATCAAACATAAGTCAAACACATTCAAACATAGCTTTTTTAATCAAATGAAAGTCAAATGCATTCAAGAAAGCTAATTGAATCAAATGAAAGTATAAAACATCTAAAAAAATCTAATTAAATCAAATAAAAGTCAAACACATTCAAACAAAGATATTTGAATCAAATGAAAGTCAAATGCATTCTAAAAAGCTAATTGAATCAAATGAAAGTCAAAAACATTCTAACAAATCCAATTGAATCAAATGAAAGTCAAATGCATTCAACAAAGCTAGTTGAATCAAGTGAAAGTTAAACACATTCAAACAAAGCTAATTAAATCAAACGTAAGTCAAACACATTAAAAAATAGCTTTTTGAATCAAATGAAAGTCAAACGCATTGAAACATAGCTTTTTGAATCAAATGAAAGTCAAATGCATTCAACAAAGCTAATTGAATCAAATGAAATCAAAAACATCTAAAAAAATCTAATTAAATCAAATGAAAGTCAAACACATTTAAACAACACTATTTGAATCAAATGAAAGTCAAATGCATTCTACAAAGCTAATTGAATCAAATGAAAGTCAAACACATTTAAACAAAGCTAATTGAATAAAATGAAAGTCAAACACAATCAATCAAATATTTTTAAATGAAATTAAAGTCAAATGCATTCAACAAAGCTAATTGAATCAAATGAAAGTCAAACACATTTAAACAGAACTAATTGAATCAAATGAAAGTCGAACACATTCAAAATGAGCTTTTTTAATGTGTTTGAAGGTCAAATGTATTCTACAAAGCTAATTGAATCAAATGAAATTAAAGAACATTCGAACAAAGCCAATTGAATCAAATGAAAGTCAAACACATTCAAACAAAGCTTTTTGAATCAAATGAAAATCAAATGCATTCAACAAAGCTAATTGAATCAAATAAAGTCAAAAACATCTAAAAAAAAATCTAATTAAATCAAATGGAAGTCAAACACATTAAAACAAAATTATTTGAATCAAATGAAAGTCAAATGCATTCTACAAAGCTAATTGAATCAAATGAAAGTCAAAAAACATTCGAACAAAGCCTATTGAATCGAATGAACGTCAAACACATTCAAACAAAGCTTTTTGAATCAAACGAAAGTCAAATGCATTCAACAAAGCTAATTGAATCAAATGAAAGTCAAAAACATCTAAAAAAATCTAATTAAATCAAATGAAAGTCAAATACATTCAAACAAAGCCATTTCAATCAAATGAAAGTCAAACACATTCAAACAAAGGTAATTGAATTAAAGGAAAGTCTATCACATTCAAACAAAGCTTTTTGAATCAAATGAAAGTCAAACACATTCAAAAAGAGCTTTTTAAATCAAATGAAAGTCAAATGCATTCAACAAAGCTAATTGAATCAAATGAAAGTCAAATACATTCAAATAAAGCTCAATGAATCAAATAAAAGTCAAATTCATTCAACAAAGCTAATTAATTTAAATGAAAGTCAAATACATTCAAACAAAGCCATTTCAATCAAAAGAAAGTCAATTACATTCAAACAAAGTTAACTAATCAAACAAAAGTTAAACCCATTCAAACAAAGCTATTTGAATTAAATGAAAGTGAAATGCATTTTACAAAGCTAATTGAATCAAATGAAAGTCAAACACATTCAAACAAACCTAATTGAATAAAATGAAAGTCTAACTCATTCAAACAGAGCTAATTGAATCAAATGAAAGTCAAACACATTCAAAAAGAGCTTTTTGAATTAAATGAAGGTCAAATGCGTTCTACAAAGCTAATTGAATAAAATAAAAGTCAAATACATTCAAACAAAGCTAATTGAATCCAACGTAAGTCAAACACATTCAAACATAGCTTTTTGAATCAAATGAAAAGTCAAATGCATTCAACAAAGCTAATTGGATCAAATTAATGTCAAACACAATCAAACAAAGCTTTTTAAATGAAATTAAAGTCAAATGCATTCAACAAAGCTAATTGAATCAAATTAAAGTCAAACACATTTAAACAAATCTAATTGAATCAAATGAAAGTCAAACACATTCAAAAACAGCTTTTTGAATGTGTTTAAAGGTCAAATGCATTCCACAAAGCTAATTGAATCAAATGAAAGTTAATAACATTCGAACAAAGCCAATTGAATCAAATAAAAGTCAAACACATTCAAATAGAGCTTTTTGAATCAAATGAAGGTTAAATGCATTCTACAAAGCTAATTGAATCAAATGAAAGTCAAACACATTCAAAAAAAGCTAATTGAATCCAACGTAAGTCAAACACATTCAAACATAGCTTTTTGAATCAAATGAAAGTCAAATGCATTCAACAAAGCTAATTGAATCAAATAAAGTATAAAACATCTAAAAAAATCTACTTAAATCAAATCGAAGTCAAACACATTCAAACAAAATTATTTGAATCAAATGAAAGTCAAATGCATTCTACAAAGGCAATTGAATCAAATGAAAGTAAAAAACATTCGAACAAAGCCTATTGAATCGAATGAACGTCAAAACACATTCAAACAAAGCTTTTTGAATCAAATGAAAGTCAAATGCATTCAACAAAGCTAATTGAATAAAATGAAAGTAAAAAACATCTAAAAAATTCTAATTAAATCAAATAAAAGTCAAATACATTCAAACAAAGCCATTTCAATCAAATGAAAGTCAAACACATTCAAACAAAGGTAATTGAATTAAAAGAAAGTCTATCACATTCAAACAAAGCTTTTTTGAATCAAATGAAAGTCAAACACATTCAAAAAGAGCTTTTTAAATCAAATGAAAGTCAAATGCATTCAACAAAGCTAATTGAATCAAATGAAAGTCAAATTCATTCAAACAAAGCTCAATGAATAAAATAAAAGTCAAATGCATTCAACAAAGCTAATTGAATTAAATGAAAGTCAAATACATTCAAACAAAGCCATTTCAATCAAAAGAAAGTCAATTACATTCAAACAAAGTTAACTAATCAAACGAAAGTTAAACACATTCAAACAGAGCTTTTTAAATCAAATGAAAGTAAAATGCCTTCAACAAAGCTAATAGTGTAAAATAAAATTCAAACACATTCAAACAAACCTTTTTGAATCAAATGAATGTCAAATGCATTCAACAAAGCTAATTGAATCAAATGAAATTCAAAAACATCTAAAAAAATCTAATTAAATAAAATGAAAGTCAAACACATTCAAACAAAACTATTTTAATCAAATGAAAGTCAAATGCATTCTACAAAGCTAATAGAATCAAATGAAAGTCAAACATATTCAAACAAAGCTAATTGAATCAAATGAAAGTCAAACCCATTCAAACAAAGCTATTTGAATTAAATGAAAGTGAAATGCATTTTACAAAGCTAATTGAATCAAATGAAAGTCAAACACATTCAAACAAACCTAATTGAATAAAATGAAAGTCTAACTCATTCAAACAGAGCTAATTGAATCAAATGAAAGTCAAACACATTCAAAAAGAGCTTTTTGAATTAAATGAAGGTCAAATGCGTTCTACAAAGCTAATTGAATAAAATAAAAGTCAAATACATTCAAACAAAGCTAATTGAATCCAACGTAAGTCAAACACATTCAAACATAGCTTTTTGAATCAAATGAAAAGTCAAATGCATTCAACAAAGCTAATTGGATCAAATGAATGTCAAACACAATCAAACAAAGCTTTTTAAATGAAATTAAAGTCAAATGCATTCAAGAAAGCTAATTGAATCAAATTAAAGTCAAACACATTTAAACAAATCTATTGAATCAAATGAAAGTCAAACACATTCAAAAACAGCTTTTTGAATGTGTTTAAAGGTCAAATGCATTCTACAAAGCTAACTGAATCAAATGAAAGTTAATAACATTCGAACAAAGCCAATTGAATTTAATAAAAGTCAAACACATTCAAATAGAGCTTTTTGAATCAAATGAAGGTTAAATGCATTCTACAAAGCTAATTGAATCAAATGAAAGTCAAACACATTAAAAAAAAGCTAATTGAATCCAACGTAAGTCAAACACATTCAAACATAGCTTTTTGAATCAAATGAAAGTCAAATGCATTCAACAAAGCTAATTGAATCAAATAAAGTATAAAACATCTAAAAAAATCTACTTAAATCAAATCGAAGTCAAACACATTCAAACAAAATTATTTGAATCAAATGAAAGTCAAATGCATTCTACAAAGGCAATTGAATCAAATGAAAGTAAAAAACATTCGAACAAAGCCTATTGAATCGAATGAACGTCAAAACACATTCAAACAAAGCTTTTTGAATCAAATGAAAGTCAAATGCATTCAACAAAGCTAATTGAATAAAATGAAAGTAAAAAACATCTAAAAAATTCTAATTAAATCAAATAAAAGTCAAATACATTCAAACAAAGCCATTTCAATCAAATGAAAGTCAAACATATTCAAACAAAGGTAATTGAATTAAAAGAAAGTCTATCACATTCAAACAAAGCTTTTTTGAATCAAATGAAAGTCAAACACATTCAAAAAGAGCTTTTTAAATCAAATGAAAGTCAAATGCATTCAACAAAGCTAATTGAATCAAATGAAAGTCAAATTCATTCAAACAAAGCTCAATGAATAAAATAAAAGTCAAATGCATTCAACAAAGCTAATTGAATTAAATGAAAGTCAAATACATTCAAACAAAGCCATTTCAATCAAAAGAAAGTCAATTACATTCAAACAAAGTTAACTAATCAAACGAAAGTTAAACACATTCAAACAGAGCTTTTTAAATCAAATGAAAGTAAAATGCCTTCAACAAAGCTAATAGTGTAAAATAAAATTCAAACACATTCAAACAAACCTTTTTGAATCAAATGAATGTCAAATGCATTCAACAAAGCTAATTGAATCAAATGAAATTCAAAAACATCTAAAAAAATCTAATTAAATAAAATGAAAGTCAAACACATTCAAACAAAACTATTTTAATCAAATGAAAGTCAAATGCATTCTACAAAGCTAATAGAATCAAATGAAAGTCAAACATATTCAAACAAAGCTAATTGAATCAAATGAAAGTCAAACCCATTCAAACAAAGCTATTTGAATTAAATGAAAGTGAAATGCATTTTACAAAGCTAATTGAATCAAATGAAAGTCAAACACATTCAAACAAACCTAATTGAATAAAATGAAAGTCTAACTCATTCAAACAGAGCTAATTGAATCAAATGAAAGTCAAACACATTCAAAAAGAGCTTTTTGAATTAAATGAAGGTCAAATGCGTTCTACAAAGCTAATTGAATAAAATAAAAGTCAAATACATTCAAACAAAGCTAATTGAATCCAACGTAAGTCAAACACATTCAAACATAGCTTTTTGAATCAAATGAAAAGTCAAATGCATTCAACAAAGCTAATTGGATCAAATGAATGTCAAACACAATCAAACAAAGCTTTTTAAATGAAATTAAAGTCAAATGCATTCAAGAAAGCTAATTGAATCAAATTAAAGTCAAACACATTTAAACAAATCTATTGAATCAAATGAAAGTCAAACACATTCAAAAACAGCTTTTTGAATGTGTTTAAAGGTCAAATGCATTCTACAAAGCTAACTGAATCAAATGAAAGTTAATAACATTCGAACAAAGCCAATTGAATTTAATAAAAGTCAAACACATTCAAATAGAGCTTTTTGAATCAAATGAAGGTTAAATGCATTCTACAAAGCTAATTGAATCAAATGAAAGTCAAACACATTAAAAAAAAGCTAATTGAATCCAACGTAAGTCAAACACATTCAAACATAGCTTTTTGAATCAAATGAAAGTCAAATGCATTCAACAAAGCTAATTGAATCAAATAAAGTCAAAAACATCTAAAAAAATCTAATCAAATCAAATGGAAGTCAAACACATTCAAACAAAATTATTTGAATCAAATGAAAGTCAAATGCATTCTACAAAGCTAATTGAATCAAATGAAAGTCAAAAACATTCGAACAAAGCCTATTGAATCGAATGAACGTCAAAACACATTCAAACAAAGCTTTTTGAATCAAATGAAAGTCAAATGCATTCAACAAAGCTAATTGAATAAAATGAAAGTCAAAAACATCTAAAAAAATCTAATTTAATCAAATAAAAGTCAAATACATTCAAACAAAGCCATTTCAATCAAATGAAAGTCAAACACATTCAAACAAAGGTAATTGAATTAAAGGAAAGTCTATCACATTCAAACAAATCTTTTTTGAATCAAATGAAAGTCGAACACATTCAAAAAGAGCTTTTTAAATCAAATGAAAGTCAAATACATTCAACAAAGCTAATTGAATCAAATGAAAGTCAAATTCATTCAAACAAAGCTCAATGAATCAAATAAAAGTCAAATGCATTCAACAAAGCTAATTGAATTAAATGAAAGTCAAATACATTCAAACAAAGCCATTTCAATCAAAAGAAAGTCAATTACATTCAAACAAAGTTAACTAATCAAACGAAAGTTAAACACATTCAAACAGAGCTTTTTAAATCAAATGAAAGTAAAATGCCTTCAACAAAGCTAATAGTGTAAAATGAAATTTAAACACATTCAAACAAACCTTTTTGAATCAAATGAATGTCAAATGCATTCAACAAAGCTAATTGAATCAAATGAAATTCAAAAACATCTAAAAAAATCTAATTAAATAAAATGAAAGTCAAACACATTCAAACAAAACTATTTTAATCAAATGAAAGTCAAATGCATTCTACAAAGCTAATAGAATCAAATGAAAGTCAAACATATTCAAACAAAGCTAATTGAATCAAATGAAAGTCAAACCCATTCAAACAAAGCTATTTGAATTAAATGAAAGTGAAATGCATTTTACAAAGCTAATTGAATCAAATGAAAGTCAAACACATTCAAACAAACCTAATTGAATAAAATGAAAGTCTAACTCATTCAAACAGAGCTAATTGAATCAAATGAAAGTCAAACACATTCAAAAAGAGCTTTTTGAATTAAATGAAGGTCAAATGCGTTCTACAAAGCTAATTGAATAAAATAAAAGTCAAATACATTCAAACAAAGCTAATTGAATCCAACGTAAGTCAAACACATTCAAACATAGCTTTTTGAATCAAATGAAAAGTCAAATGCATTCAACAAAGCTAATTGGATCAAATGAATGTCAAACACAATCAAACAAAGCTTTTTAAATGAAATTAAAGTCAAATGCATTCAACAAAGCTAATTGAATCAAATTAAAGTCAAACACATTTAAACAAATCAAATTGAATCAAATGAAAGTCAAACACATTCAAAAACAGCTTTTTGAATGTGTTTAAAGGTCAAATGCATTCTACAAAGCTAATTGAATCAAATGAAAGTTAATAACATTCGAAAAAAGCCAATTGAATCAAATAAAAGTCAAACACATTCAAATAGAGCTTTTTGAATCAAATGAAGGTTAAATGCATTCTACAAAGCTAATTGAATCAAATGAAAGTCAAACACATTAAAAAAAAGCTAATTGAATCCAACGTAAGTCAAACACATTCAAACATAGCTTTTTGAATCAAATGAAAGTCAAATGCATTCAACAAAGCTAATTGAATCAAATGAATTCAAAAACATCTAAAAAAATCTAATTAAATCAAATGAAAGTCAAACACATTCAAACAAAACTATTTAAATCAAATGAAAGTCAAATGCATTCTACAAAGCTAATTGAATCAAATGAAAGTCAAACACATTTAAACAAAGCTAATTGAATCAAATGAAAGTCAAGCACAATCAAACAAAGATTTTTAAATGAAATTAAAGTCAAATGCATTCAACAAAGCTAATTGAGTCAAATGAAAGTCAAACACATTTAAACAAAACTAATTAAATCAAATGAAAGTCAAGCACATTTAAAAAGAGCTTTTTTAATTTGTTTGAAGGTCAAATGCATTTTACAAAGCTAATTGAATCAAATGAAATTAAAGAACATTCGAACAAAGCCAATTGAATCAAATGAAAGTCAAACACATTCAAACAAAGCTTTTTGAATTAAATGAAAATCAAATGCATTCAACAAAGCTAATTGAATCAAATAAAGTCAAAAACATCTAAAAAAAATCTAATTAAATCAAATGGAAGTCAAACACATTCAAACAAAATTATTTGAATAAAATGAAAGTCAAATGCATTCTACAAAGCTAATTGAATCAAATGAAAGTTCAGAACATTCGAACAAAGCCAATTGAATCAAATAAAAGTCAAACACATTCAAATAGAGCTTTTTGAATCAAACGAAGGTTAAATGCATTCTACAAAGCTAATTGAATCAAATGAAAGTCAAACACATTCAAAAAAAAGCTAATTGAATACAACGTAAGTCAAACACATTCAAACATAGCTTTTTGAATCAAATGAAAGTCAAATGCACTCAACAAAGCTAATTGAATCAAATGAATTCAAAAACATCTAAAAAAATCTAATTAAATCAAATGAAAGTCTAACACATTCAAACAAAACTATTTGAATCAAATGAAAGTCAAATGCATTCTACAAAGCTAATTGAATCAAATGAAAGTCAAACACATTTAAACAAAGCTAATTGAATCAAATGAAAGTCAAGCACAATCAAACAAAGATTTTTAAATAAAATTAAAGTTAAATGCATTCAACAAAGCTAATTGAATCAAATGAAAGTCAAACACATTTAAACAGAACTAATTGAATCAAATGAAAGTCAAACACATTCAAAAAGAGCTTTTTTAATTTGTTTGAAGGTCAAATGCATCCTACAAAGCTAATTGAATCAAATGAAATTAAAGAACATTCGAACAAAGCCAATTGAATCAAATGAAAGTCAAACACATTCAAACAAAGCTTTTTGAATCAAATGAAAATCAAATGCATTCAAACAAAGCTAATTGAATCCAACGTAAGTCAAACACATTCAGACATAGCTTTTTGAATCAAATGAAAAGTCAAATGCATTCAACAAAGCTAATTGGATCAAATGAATGTCAAACACAATCAAACAAAGCTTTTTAAATGAAATTAAAGTCAAATGCATTCAACAAAGCTAATTGAATCAAATTAAAGTCAAACACATTTAAACAAATCTAATTGAATCAAATGAAAGTCAAACACATTCAAAAACAGCTTTTTGAATGTGTTTAAAGGTCAAATGCATTCTACAAAGCTAATTGAATCAAATGAAAGTTAAGAACATTCGAACAAAGCCAAGTGAATCAAATAAAAGTCAAACACATTCAAATAGAGCTTTTTGAATCAAATGAAGGTTAAATGCATTCTACAAAGCTAATTGAATCAAATGAAAGTCAAACACATTCAATAAAAGCTAATTGAATCTAACGTAAGTCAAACACATTCAAACATAGCTTTTTGAATCAAATGAAAGTCAAATGCACTCTGCAAAGCTAGTTGAATCAAATGAATTCAATAACATCTAAAAAAAATCTAATTAAATCAAATGAAAGTCAAACACATTCAAACAAAACTATTTGAATCAAATGAAAGTCAAATGCATTCTACAAAGCTAATTGAATCAAATGAAAGTCAAACACATTTAAACAAAGCTAATTGAATCAAATGAAAGTCAAGCACAATCAAACAAAGATTTTTAAATAAAATTAAAGTCAAATGCATTCAACAAAGCTAATTGAATCAAATGAAAGTCAAACACATTAAAACAGAACTAATTGAATCAAATGAAAGTCAAACACATTCAAAAAGAGCTTTTTTAATTTGTTTGAAGGTCAAATGCATTCTACAAAGCTAATTGAATCAAATGAAATTAAAGAACATTCGAACAAAGCCAATTGAATCAAATGAAAGTCAAACACATTCAAACAAAGCTTTTTGAATTAAATGAAAATCAAATGCATTCAACAAAGCTAATTGAATCAAATAAAGTCAAAAACATCTAAAAAAAATCTAATTAAATCAAATGGAAGTCAAACACATTCAAACAAAATTATTTGAATAAAATGAAAGTCAAATGCATTCTACAAAGCTAATTGAATCAAATGAAAGTCAAACACATTTAAACAGAACTAATTGAATCAAATGAAAGTCAAACACATTCAAAAAGAGCTTTTTTAATTTGTTTGAAGGTCAAATGCATTCTACAAAGCTAATTGAATCAAATGAAATTAAAGAACATTCGAACAAAGCCAATTGAATCAAATGTAAGTCAAACACATTCAAACAAAGCTTTTTGAATCAAATGAAAATCAAATGCATTCAAACAAAGCTAATTGAATCCAACGTAAGTCAAACACATTCAGACATAGCTTTTTGAATCAAATGAAAAGTCAAATGCATTCAACAAAGCTAATTGGATCAAATGAATGTCAAACACAATCAAACAAAGCTTTTTAAATGAAATTAAAGTCAAATGCATTCAACAAAGCTAATTGAATCAAATTAAAGTCAAACGCATTTAAACAAATCTAATTGAATCAAATGAAAGTCAAACACATTCAAAAACAGCTTTTTGAATGTGTTTAAAGGTCAAATGCATTCTACAAAGCTAATTGAATCAAATGAAAGTTAAGAACATTCGAACAAAGCCAAGTGAATCAAATAAAAGTCAAACACATTCAAATAGAGCTTTTTGAATCAAATGAAGGTTAAATGCATTCTACAAAGCTAATTGAATCAAATGAAAGTCAAACACATTCAATAAAAGCTAATTGAATCTAACGTAAGTCAAACACATTCAAACATAGCTTTTTGAATCAAATGAAAGTCAAATGCACTCTGCAAAGCTAGTTGAATCAAATGAATTCAATAACATCTAAAAAAATCTAATTAAATCAAATGAAAGTCAAACACATTCAAACAAAACTATTTGAATCAAATGAAAGTAAAATGCATTCTACAAAGCTAATTGAATCAAATGAAAGTCAAACACATTTAAACAAAGCTAATTGAATCAAATGAAAGTCAAGCACAATCAAACAAAGATTTTTAAATAAAATTAAAGTCAAATGCATTCAACAAAGCTAATTGAATCAAATGAAAGTCAAACACATTAAAACAGAACTAATTGAATCAAATGAAAGTCAAACACATTCAAAAAGAGCTTTTTTAATTTGTTTGAAGGTCAAATGCATTCTACAAAGCTAATTGAATCAATTGAAATTAAAGAACATTCGAACAAAGCCAATTGAATGAAATGAAAGTCAAACACATTCAAACAAAGCTTTTTGAATCAAATGAAAATCAAATGCATTCAGCAAAGCTAATTGAATCAAATAAAGTTAAAAATATCTAAAAAAATCTAATTAAATCAAATGAAGGTCAAATACATTCAAACAAAGCCATTTCAATCAAATGAAAGTCAAACACATTCAAACAAAGGTAATTGAATTAAAGGAAAGTCTATTACATTCAAACAAAGCTTTTTGAATCAAATGAAAGTGAAACACATTCAAAAAGAGCTTTTTGAATATTATGAAAGTCAAATGCATTTAACAAAGCTATTTGAATTAAATGAAAGTCACAAACATTCAAACAAAGCCATTTCAATCAAATGAAAGTCAATTAACACTGATGTTATCAGTTTGTTCAAACACATTCAAACAAAGGTTTTTGAATCAAATGAAAGTCAAATGCATTCAACAAAGCTAATTAAATAAAATGAAATTCAAACACATTCAAACAAAGTTAATTGAATCAAATGAAAGTAAAACACATTCAAAAAGAGCTTTTTAAATCAAATGAACGTTAAATGCATTCAACAAAGCTAATTGTATCAAATGAAAGTCAAACACATTCAAACAAAGGTCAATGAACCAAATAAAAGTCGAACACATTCAAACAGAGCTTTTTGAAACAAATGAAAGTCAAATGCATTCAACAAAGCTAATTGAATTAAATGAAAGTCAAATACATTCAAACAATGCCAATTCAATAAAATGAAAATCAATTACATTCAAACAAAGCTAATTTAATCGAACGAAAGTCAAACACATCTAAAAAAATCTAATTAAATCAACTAAAAGTCAAACACATTCAAACAAAACTATAAGAATCAAATGAAAGTTAAATGCATTCAACAAAGCTAATTAAATCAAATGAAAGGAAAACACATTCAAATAAAGCTAATTGAATCAATTGAATGTCAAACACAATCAAACAAAGCTTTTTAAATGACATTTAAGTCAAATGCATTCAACAAAGCTAATTGAATAAAATGAAAGTCAAACACATTTAAACAAAGCTAATTGAATCAAATGAAAGTCAAACACATTAAAAAAGCTGTTTTTGAATGTGTTTGAAGGTCAAATGCATTCTACAAAGCTAATTGAATCAAATGAAAGTAAAGAACATTCGAACAAAGCCAATTAAATGAAATGAAAGTCAAACACATTCAAAAAGAACTTTTTGAATCAAATGAAGGTTAAACGCATTCTACAAAGCTAATTAAGTCAAATGAAAGTTAAACACATTCAAACAAAGCTAAATTAATCCAACGTAAGTCAAACAAATTCAAACATAGATTTTTGAATCAAATAAAAGTCAAATGCATTCAACAAAGCTAATTGAATCAAATGAAAACTAAAAAATCTAAAAAAATCTAATTTAATCAAATGAAAGTCAAACACATTCAAACAAAACTATTTGAAACAAATAAAAGTCAAATGCATTCTACAAAGCTAATTGAATCAAATGAAAGTCAAACACATGCAAACAAAGCTAATTGAATTAAATGAAAGTCAAACACATTCAAACAAAGCTATTTGAATTTAATGAAAGTCAAATGCATTCTACAAAGCTAATTGAATCAAATGAATGTCAAACACATTTAAACAAAGCTAATTGAATCAAAAGAAAGTCAAACACATTCAAAAAGGGCTTTTTGAATGTGTTTGAAGGTCAAATGCATTCTACAAAGCTAATTGAATCAAATGAAAGTAAAGAACATCGAACAACGCCAATTGAATCAAATGAAAGTCAAATGCATTCAACAAAGCTAATTGAATCAAATGAAAGTCAAAAACATCTAAAAAAATCTAATTAAATCAAATAAAAGTCAAACAAATTCAAACAAAGCTATTTGAATCAAATAAAAGTCAAATGCATTCTACAAAGCTAACTGAATCAAACGAAAGTAAAAAACATTCGAACAAATCCATTTGAATCAAATGAAAGTCAAACACATTCAAACAAAGCATTTTGAATCAAATGAAATTCAAATGCATTCAACAAAGCTAGTTCAATCAAGTGAAAGTCTAACACATTCAAACAAAGCTAATTAAATCAAACATTAGTCAAACACATTCAAACATAACTTTTTTAATCAAATGAAAGTCAAATGCATTCAAGAAAGCTAATTGAATCAAATGAAAGTATAAAACATCTAAAAAAATCTAATTATATCAAATAAAAGTCAAACACATTCAAACAAAGATATTTGAATCAAATGAAAGTCAAAAACATTCTAACAAATCCAATTGAATCAAATGAAAGTCAAATGCATTCAACAAAGCTAGTTGAATCAAGTGAAAGTCAAACACATTCAAACAAAGCTAATTAAGTCAAACGTAAGTCAAACACATTAAAACATAGCTTTTTGAATCAAATGAAAGTCAAATGCATTCAACAAAGCTAATTAAATCAAATGAAAGTCAAACGCATTGAATCATAGCTTTTTGAGTCAAATGAAAGTCAAATGCATTCAACAAAGCTAATTGAATCAAATGAAATAAAAACATCTAAAAAAATCTAATTAAAATCAAATGAAAGTCAAACACATTCAAACAACACTATTTGAATCAAATGAAAGTCAAATGCATTCTACAAAGCTAATTGAATCAAATGAAAGTCAAACACATTTAAACAAAGCTAATTGAATAAAATGAAAGTCAAACACAATCAATCAGAGATTTTTAAATGAAATTAAAGTCAAATGCATTCAACAAAGCTAATTGAATCAAATGAAAGTCAAACACATTTAAACAGAACTAATTGAATCAAATGAAAGTCGAACACATTCAAAATGAGCTTTTTTAATGTGTTTGAAGGTCAAATGCATTCTACAAAGCTAATTGAATCAAATGAAATTAAAGAACATTCGAACAAAGCCAATTGAATCAAATGAAAGTCAAACACATTCAAACAAAGCTTTTTGAATAAAATGAAAATCAAATGGATTCAACAAAGCTAATTAAATCAAATGGAAGTCAAACACATTCAAACAAAATTATTTGAATCAAATGAAAGTCAAATGCATTCTACAAAGCTAATTGAATCAAATGAAAGTCAAAAACATTCGAACAAAGCCTATTGAATCGAATGAACGTCAAACACATTCAAACAAAGCTTTTTGAATCAAATGAAAGTCAAATGCATTCAACAAAGCTAATTGAATCAAATGAAAGTCAAAAACATCTAAAAAAATCTAATTAAATCAAATGAAAGTCAAATACATTCAAACAAAGCCATTTCAATCAAATGAAAGTCAAACACATTCAAACAAAGGTAATTGAATTAAAGGAAAGTCTATTACATTCAAACAAAGCTTTTTGAATCAAATGAAAGTCAAACACATTCAAAAAGAGCTTTTTAAATCAAATGAAAGTCAAATGCATTCAACAAAGCTAATTGAATCAAATGAAACTCAAATACATTCAAACAAAGCTCAATGAATCAAATAAAAGTCAAATGCATTCAACAAAGCCATTTCAATCAAAAGAAAGTCAATTACATTCAAACAAAGTTAACTAATCAAACGAAAGTTAAACACATTCAAACAGAGCTTTTTAAATCAAATGAAAGTCAAATGCCTTCAACAAAGCTAATAGTGTAAAATGAAATTCAAACACATTCAAACAAACCTTTTTGAATCAAATGAATGTCAAATGCATTCAACAAAGCTAATTGAATCAAATGAAATTCAAAAACATCTAAAAAAATCTAATTAAATAAATGAAAGTCAAACACATTCAAACAAAACTATTTTAATCAAATGAAAGTCAAATGCATTCTACAAAGCTAATAGAATCAAATGAAAGTCAAACATATTCAAACAAAGCTAATTGAATCAAATGAAAGTCAAACCCATTCAAACAAAGCTATTTGAATTAAATGAAAGTGAAATGCATTTTACAAAGCTAATTGAATCAAATGAAAGTCAAACACATTCAAACAAACCTAATTGAATAAAATGAAAGTCTAACTCATTCAAACAGAACTAATTGAATCAAATGAAAGTCAAACACATTCAAAAAGAGCTTTTTGAATTAAATGAAGGTCAAATGCGTTCTACAAAGCTAATTGAATAAAATAAAAGTCAAATACATTCAAACAAAGCTAATTGAATCAAATTAAAGTCAAACACATTTAAACAAATCTAATTGAATCAAATGAAAGTCAAACACATTCAAAAACAGCTTTTTGAATGTGTTTAAAGGTCAAATGCATTCTACAAAGCTAATTGAATCAAATGAAAGTTAAGAACATTCGAACAAAGCCAATTGAATCAAATAAAAGTCAAACACATTCAAATAGAGCTTTTTGAATCAAATGAAGGTTAAATGCATTCTACAAAGCTAATTGAATCAAATGAAAGTCAAACACATTCAAAAAAAGCTAATTGAATCCAACGTAAGTCAAACACATTCAAACATAGCTTTTTGAATCAAATGAAAGTCAAATGCATTCAACAAAGCTAATTGAATCAAATGAATTCAAAAACATCTAAAAAAATCTAATTAAATCAAATGAAAGTCAAACACATTCAAACAAAACTATTTGAATCAAATGAAAGTCAAATGCATTCTACAAAGCTAAGTGAATCAAATGAAAGTCAAACACATTTAAACAAAGCTCATTGAATCAAATGAAAGTCAAGCACAATCAAACAAAGATTTTTAAATGAAATTAAAGTCAAAAGCATTCAACAAAGCTAATTGAATCAAATGAAAGTCAAACACATTTAAACATAACTAATTGAATCAAATGAAAGTCAAACACATTCAAAAAGAGCTTTTTTAATTTGTTTGAAGGTTAAATGCATTCTACAAAGCTAATTGAATCAAATGAAATTAAAGAACATTCGAACAAAGCCAATTGAATCAAATGAAAGTCAAACACATTCAAACAAAGCTTTTTGAATCAAATGAAAATCAAATGCATTCAACAAAGCTAATTGAATCAAATAAAGTTAAAAACATCTAAAAAAAATCTAATTAAATCAAATGAAAGTCAAACACATTCAAACAAAATTATTTGAATCAAATGAAAGTCAAATGCATTCAACAAAGCTAATTAAATAAAATGAAAGTCAAACACATTCAAACAAAGTTAATTGAATCAAATGAAAGTAAAACACATTCAAAAAGAGCTTTTTAAATCAAATGAACGTCAAATGCATTCAACAAAGCTAATTGTATCAAATGAAAGTCAAACACATTCAAACAAAGGTCAATGAACCAAATAAAAGTCGAACACATTCAAACAGAGCTTTTTGAATCAAATGAAAGTCAAATGCATTCAACAAAGCTAATTGAATTAAATGAAATCAAATACATTCAAACAAAGCCAATTCAATAAAATGAAAATCAATTACATTCAAACAAAGCTAATTGAATCGAACGAAAGTCAAACACATTAAAAAACAGCTTTTTAAATCAAATGAAAGTCAAATGCATTCAACAAAGCTAATTGTATGAAATGAAAGTCAAACACATTCAAACAAAGGTCAATGAATCTAATAAAAGTCAAGCACATTCAAGCAGAGCTTTTTAAATCAAATGAAAGTCAAATGCATTCCACAAAGCAAATCGAATTAAAAGAAAGTCAAATACATTCAAACAAAGCCATTTCAATCAAATCAAAGTCAAACACATTCAAACAAAGGTAATTGAATCAAAAGAAAGTTTAAGACATTCAAACAAAGCTTTTTGAATTAAATGAAAGTCAAATGCATTCAACAAAGCTAATTATATAAAATGAAAGTCAAACAAATTCAAACAAACCATTTTGAATCAAATGAATGTCAAATGCATTCAACAAAGCTACGTGAATCAAATGAAAGTCATACACATTCAAACAAAGCTAATTAAATCAAATTAAAGTCAAACACATTCAAACAAACCTTTTTGTATCAAATGAAAGTCAAATGCATTCAACGATGCTAATTGAATCAAATGAAAGTCATACACATTTAAACAAAGATAATTGAATCAAATGAATATCAAACACATTTAAACAATCCTTTTTGAATAAAATGAAAGTCAAATGCATTCAACAAAGCAAATTGAATCAAAAGAAAGTCATACACATTCAAACAATCCTAATTGAATCAAATGAAAGTCAAACACATTCAAACAATGCTTTTTGCATAAAAAGAAAGTCAAATGCATTCGAAAAAGCTATTTGAATCGAATGAAAGTCAAACACATTCAAACAAACCTAATTAAATCAAATAAAATTAGAACACATTGAAACAAGGCTATTTTGAATCATATGAAAGTCAAATGCATTCCACAATGCTAATTGTATCAAATGAAAGTCAAACACATTCAAACAAAAGTAATTGAATCAAACGAAAGTCTAACACATTCAAACTAAGCTTTTTGAATCAAATGAAAGTTAACCACTTTCAAATAGAGCTTTTTAAATCCTATGAAAATAAAACACATTCAAATAAACATTTTTGAATCAAATGAATGTCAAATGCATTCAATAAAGCTAGTTGAATCAAATGAAAGTCATACACATTCAAACAAAGCTAATTGAATAAAATGAAAGTCAAACACATTCAAACAAAGCTTTTTGAATCAAATTTAAGTCAAATGCATTCAACAAAGCTATTTGAATAAAATGAAAGTCAAAAAAATTTAAACAAAGCTAATTAAATCAAATGAAAGTAAAACACATTGAAACAAAGCTATTTGAATCATATGAAAGTCAAATGCATTCCACAATGCTAATTGAATCAAATGAAAGTCAAAAACATTTTAAAAAATCTAATCGAATGAAAGTCAAACACATTCAAACAAATCTAATTAAATCAAATGAAAGTCAAACACATTCAAACAAAGCTATTTGAACGAAATTAAACAAAAATTCATCCGACAAAGCTAATTGAATCAAATGAACGTCAAAAACATTCGAACAAAACTAATTGAATCAAATAAAAATCAAATAAAGGTAATTGAATCAAACGAAAGTCTAACACATTCAAACAAAGCTTTTTGAATCAAATGAAAGTCAAATGGATTCAACAAAACTAATTGAATTAAATGAAAATCAAACACATTCAAACAAAGATAATTGAATCAAATGAAAGTCAAATGCATTCAACAAAACTAATTGTATCAAATGAAAGTTAAACACATTCAAACAAAGGTCAATGAATCAAATAAAAGTCAAACACATTCAAATAGAGCTTTTTGAATCAAATGAAAGTCAAATGCATTCAACAAAGCTACTTGTATCAAATGAAAGTCAAACACATTCAAACAAAGTTCAATGAATCAAATAATAGTCAAACACATTAAATCAGAGCTTTTTGAATCAAATGAAAGTAAAATGCATTCAACAAAGCAAATTGAATTAAATGAAAGTCAAATACATTCAAACAAAGCCATTTCAATCAAATGAAAGTCAAACACATTCAAACAAAAGTAATTGAATCAAACGAAAGTCTAACACATTCAAATAAAGCTTTTTAAATCAAATAAAAGTCAAATGCATTCGACAAAGCTAATTGTATCAAAGGAAAGTCAAACACATTCAAACAAAGGTCAATGAATCAAATAAAAGTCAAACACATTCAAATAGAGCTTTTTGAATCAAATGAAAGTCAAATGCTTTCAATAAAGCTAACTGAATTAAATGAAAGTCAAATAAATTAAACAAAGCCAATTCAATCAAATGAAAGTCAATTACATTCAAACAAAGCTAATTGAATCGAACGATAGTCAAACACATTCAAAAAGAGCTTTTTAAATTAAATGAAAGTCAAATGCATTCAACAAAGCTACTTGTATCAAATGAAAGTCAAACACATTCAAACAAAGTTCAATGAATCAAATAATAGTCAAACACATTAAATCAGAGCTTTTTGAATCAAATGAAAGTAAAATGCATTCAACAAAGCAAATTGAATTAAATGAAAGTCAAATACATTCAAACAAAGCCATTTCAATCAAATGAAAGTCAAACACATTCAAACAAAAGTAATTGAATCAAACGAAAGTCTAACACATTCAAATAAAGCTTTTTAAATCAAATAAAAGTCAAATGCATTCGACAAAGCTAATTGTATCAAAGGAAAGTCAAACACATTCAAACAAAGGTCAATGAATCAAATAAAAGTCAAACACATTCAAATAGAGCTTTTTGAATCAAATGAAAGTCAAATGCTTTCAATAAAGCTAACTGAATTAAATGAAAGTCAAATAAATTAAACAAAGCCAATTCAATCAAATGAAAGTCAATTACATTCAAACAAAGCTAATTGAATCGAACGATAGTCAAACACATTCAAAAAGAGCTTTTTAAATCAAATGAAAGTCAAATGCATTCAACAAAGCTAATTGTATCAAATGAAAGTCAAACACATTCAAACAAAGTTCAATGAATCAAATAATATTCAAACACATTAAATCAGAGCTTTTTGAATCAAATGAAAGTAAAATGCATTCAACAAAGCAAATTGAATTAAATGAAAGTCAAATACATTCAAACAAAGCCATTTCAATCAAATGAAAGTCAAACACATTCAAACAAAGGTAATTGAATCAAACGAAAGTCTAACACATTCAAATAAAGCTTTTTGAATCAAATGAAAGCCAAATTCATTCAACAAAGCTGATTAAATCAAATGAAAGTCAAACACATTCAAACAAAGCTAATTTTTTCAAATGAAAGTCAAACACATTCAAAAAGAGCTTTTTAAATCAAATGAAAGTCAAATGCGTTCAACAAAGCTAATTGTATCATATGAAAGTCAAACACATTTAAACTAAGCTTTATGAATCAAATAAAAGTCAAACACATTCACACAGAGCTTTTTGAATCAAATGAAAGTCAAATGCATTCAACAAAGCTAATTGAATTAAATGAAAGTCAAATACATTCAAACAAAGCCATTTCAATCAAATGAAAGTCAATTAACACTGATGTTATCTGTTTGTTCGAAACAAGAGTCAAGCTGAATAATAGTATAAAAATTCAGAATAAGATTTCTTATGGGTTTACCTGGGTCTGTAATTATAATGCTTCTGGTAAGGGTAGAATATGGCTAACACATTCAAACAAAGGTTTTTAAATCAAACGAAAGTCTAACACATTCAAACAAAGGTTTTTGAATCAAATGAAAGTCAAATGCATTCAACAAAGCTAATTAAATCAAATGAAACTGAAACACATTCAAACAAAGCTAATTGAATCAAATGAAAGTCAAACACATTGAAAAAGAGCTTTTAAATCAAATGAAAGTCAAATGCATTCAACAAACCTAATCAAATCAAATGAAAGTCAAACACATTCAAACAAAGGTCAATGAATCAAATAAAAGTCGAACACATTCAAACAGAGCTTTTTGAATCAAATGAAAGTCAAATGCATTCAACAAAGCTAATTGAATTAAATGAAAGTCAAATACATTCAAACAAAGCCAATTCAATCAAATGAAAGTCAATTACATTCAAACAAAGCTGATTGAATCGAACGAAAGTCAAACACATTCAATAACAGCTATTTAAATCAAATGAAAGTCAAATGCATTCGACAAAGCTAATTGTATCAAATGAAAGTCAAACACATTCAAACAAAGGTCAATGAATCAAATAAAAGTCAAACACATTCAAGCAGAGTTTTTTGAATCAAATGAAAGTCAAATGCATTCAATAAAGCTAACTGAATTAAATGAAAGTCAAATAAATTCAAACAAAGCCAATTCAATCAAATGAAAGTCAATTACATTCAAACAAAGCTAATTGAATCGAACGATAGTCAAACACATTCAAACAAAGCTTTTTGAATCAAATGAAAGTTAAATGCATTCTACAAAGCTAATTGAATCAAATGAAAGTCAAACACATTCAAACAAAGCTAAATGAATCAAATGAAAGTCACACACATTCAAAAAGAGCTTTTTAAATCAAATGAAAGTCAAATGCATCCAATAAAGCTAATTGTGTCAAATGAAAGTCAAACACATTCAACAAAGCTTAATGAATTAAATAAAAGTCAAAACACATTCACACAAAGCTTTTTGAATCAAATAAAAGGCAAATGCATTCAACAAAGCTAATTGAATTAAATGAAAGTCAAATACATTCAAACAAAGCCATTTCAATCAAATGAAAGTCAATTACATTCAAACAAAGCTAACTAATCGAACAAAAGTCAAACACATTCAAAAAGAGCTTTTTAAATCAAATGAAAGTCAAATGCATTCAACAAAGCTAATTGTATAAAATGAAAGTCTAACACATAGAAACAAACCTTTTTGAATCAAATGAATGTCAAATGTATTCAACAAAGGTAATTGAATCAAATGAAAGTCATACACATTCAAACAAAGCTTATTGAATTAAATGAAAGTCAAACACATTCAAACAAACCTTTTTGAATCAAATGACAGTCAAATGCATTCAACGATGCTAATTGAATCGAACGAAAGTCATACACATTTAAACAAAGCTAATTGAATCAAATGAATATCAAACACATTTAAAACAATCCTTTTGAATAAAATGAAAGTCAAATGCATTTAATAAAGCTAATTGAATCAAAAGAAAGTCATACACATTCAAACAATCCTAATTGAATCAAATGAAAGTCAAACACATTCAAACAAAGCTTTTTGAATACAATGAAAGTCAAATGCATTCAACAAAGCTATTTGAATCAAATGAAAGCCAAACACATTCAAACAAACCTAATTAAATCAAATGAAAGTAAAACACATTGAAACAAAGCTATTTTGAATCATATGAAAGTCAAATGCATTCCACAATGCAAATTGTATCAAATGAAAGTCAAACACATTCAAACAAAAGTAATTGAGTCAAACGAAAGTCTAACACATTCAAACAAAGCTTTTTAAATCAAATGAAAGTTAAACACATTCAAATAGATCTTTTTAAATCCTATGAAAATCAAAAACATTCAAACAAACATTTTTTAATCAAATGAATGTCAAATGCATTCAACAAAGCTAATTGAATCAATTTAAAGTCATACACATTCTAACAAAGCTAATTGAATCAAACGAAAGTCAAACACATTCAAACAAACCTTTTTGAATCAAATGACAGACAAATGCATCCAACGATGCTTATTGAATCAAATGAAAGTCAAACACATTCAAACAAAGTTAATTGAATCAAATGAAAGTAAAACACATCAAAAAGAGCTTTTTAAATCAAATGAACGTCAAATGCATTCAACAAAGCTAATTGTATCAAATGAAAGTCAAAAACATTCAAACAAAGGTCAATGAACCAAATAAAAGTCGAACACATTCAAACAGAGCTTTTTGAATCAAATGAAAGTCAAATGCATTCAACAAAGCTAATTGAATTAAATGAAAGTCAAATACATTCAAACAAAGCCAATTCAATCAAATGAAAGTCAATTACATTCAAACAAAGCTAATTGAATCGAACGAAAGTCAAACACATTCAAAAACAGCTTTTTAAATCAAATGAAAGTCAAATGCATTCAACAAAGCTAATTGTATGAAATATAAGTCAAACACATTCAAACAAAGGTCAATGAATCAAATAAAAGTCAAACACATTCAAGCAGAGTTTTTTGAATCAAATGAAAGTCAAATGCATTCAATAAAGCTAACTGAATTTAAAAAGTCAAATAAATTCAAACAAAGCCAATTCAATCAAATAAAAGTCAATTACATTCAAACAAGGCTAATTGAATCGAACGATAGTGAAACACATTCAAACAAAGCTTTTTTAATCAAATGAAAGTCAAATGCATTCTACAAAGCTAATTGAATCAAATGAAAGTCAAACACATTCAAACAAAGCTAAATGAATCAAATGAAAGTCACACACATTCAAAAAGAGCTTTCTAAATTAAATGAAAGTCAAATGCATCCAATAAAGCTAATTGTGTCAAATGAAAGTCAAACACATTCAACAAAGCTTAATGAATTAAATAAAAATCAAAACACATTCACACAAAGCTTTTTGAATCAAATAAAAGGCAAATGCATTCAACAAAGCAAATTGAATTAAAAGAAAGTCAAATACATTCAAACAAAGCCATTTCAATCAAATCAAAGTCAAACACATTCAAACAAAGGTAATTGAATCAAAAGAAAGTTTAAGACATTGAAACAAAGCTTTTTGAATTAAATGAAAGTCAAATGCATTCAACAAAGCTAATTGTATAAAATGAAAGTCAAACAAATTCAAAACAAACCATTTTGAATCAAATGAATGTCAAATGCATTCAACAAAGCTACGTGAATCAAATGAAAGTCATACACATTCAAACAAAGCTAATTAAATCAAATTAAAGTCAAACACATTCAAACAAACCTTTTTGTATCAAATGAAAGTTAAATGCATTCAACGATGCTAATTGAATCAAATGAAAGTCATACACATTTAAACAAAGATAATTGAATCAAATGAATATCAAACACATTTAAACAATCCTCTTTGAATAAAATGAAAGTCAAATGCATTCAACAAAGCTAATTGAATCAAAAGAAAGTCATACACATTCAAACAATCCTAATTGAATCAAATGAAAGTCAAACACATTCAAACAATGCTTTTTGCATGAAAAGAAAGTCAAATGCATTCGAAAAAAGCTATTTGAATCGAATGAAAGTCAAACACATTCAAACAAACCTTATTAAATCAAATAAAATTAGAACACATTGAATCAAGGCTATTTTGAATCATATGAAAGTCAAATGCATTCCACAATGCTAATTGTATCAAATGAAAGTCAAACACATTCAAACAAAAGTAATTGAATCAAACGAAAGTCTAACACATTCAAACTAAGCTTTTTGAATCAAATGAAAGTTAACCACTTTCAAATAGAGCTTTTTAAATCCTATGAAAATAAAACACATTCAAATAAACATTTTTGAATCAAATGAATGTCAAATGCATTCAATAAAGCTAGTTGAATCAAATGAAAGTCATACACATTCAAACAAAGCTAATTGAATAAAATGAAAGTCAAACATATTCAAACAAAGCTTTTTGAATCAAATTTAAGTCAAATGCATTCAACAAAGCTATTTGAATAAAATGAAAGTCAAAAAAATTTAAACAAAGCTAATTAAATCAAATGAAAGTAAAACACATTGAAACAAAGCTATTTGAATCATATGAAAGTCAAATGCATTCCACAATGCTAATTGAATCAAATGAAAGTCAAAAACATTTTAAAAAATCTAATCGAATGAAAGTCAAACACATTCAAACAAATCTAATTAAATCAAATGAAAGTCAAACACATTCAAACAAAGCTATTTGAACGAAATTAAACAAAAATGCATCCGACAAAGCTAATTGAATCAAATGAACGTCAAAAACATTCGAACAAAACTAATTGAATCAAATAAAAATCAAACAAAGGTAATTGAATCAAACGAAAGTCTAACACATTCAAACAAAGCTTTTTGAATCAAATGAAAGTCAAATGGATTCAACAAAACTAATTGAATTAAATGAAAATCAAACACATTCAAACAAAGATAATTGAATCAAATGAAAGTCAAATGCATTCAACAAAACTAATTGTATCAAATGAAAGTTAAACACATTCAAACAAAGGTCAATGAATCAAATAAAAGTCAAACACATTCAAATAGAGCTTTTTAAATCAAATGAAAGTCAAATGCATTCAATAAAGCTAACTGAATTAAATGAAAGTCAAATAAATTCAAACAAAGCCAATTCAATCAAATGAAAGTCAATTACATTCAAACAAAGCTAATTGAATCGAACGATAGTCAAACACATTCAAAAAGAGCTTTTTAAATCAAATGAAAGTCAAATGCATTCAACAAAGCTAATTGTATCAAATGAAAGTCAAACACATTCAAACAAAGTTCAATGAATCAAAAAATAGTCAAACACATTAAATCAGAGCTTTTTGAATCAAATGAAAGTAAAATGCATTCATCAAAGCAAATTGAATTAAATGAAAGTCAAATACATTCAAACAAAGCCATTTCAATCAAATGAAAGTGAAACACATTCAAACAAAGGTAATTGAATCAACCGAAAGTCTAACACATTCAAATAAAGCTTTTTGAATCAAATGAAAGTCAAATTCATTCAACAAAGCTGATTAAATCAAATGAAAGTCAAACACATTCAAACAAAGCTAATTTTTTCAAATGAAAGTCAAACACATTCAAAAAGAGCTTTTTAAATCAAATTAAAGTCAAATGCGTTCAACAAAGCTAATTATATCAAATGAAAGTCAAACACATTTAAACTAAGCTTTATGAATCAAATAAAAGTCAAACACATTCACACAGAGCTTTTTGAATCAAATGAAAGTCAAATGCATTCAACAAAGCTAATTGAATTAAATGAAAGTCAAATACATTCAAACAAAGCCATTTCAATCAAATGAAAGTCAATTAACACTGATGTTATCTGTTTGTTCGAAACAAGAGTCAAGCTGAATAATAGTATAAAAATTCAGAATAAGATTTCTTATGGGTTCACCTGGGTCTGTAATTATAATGCTTCTGGTAACGGTAGAATATGGCTAACACATTCAAACAAAGGTTTTTAAATCAAACGAAAGTCTAACACATTCAAACAAAGGTTTTTGAATCAAATGAAAGTCAAATGCATTCAACAAAGCTAATTAATTCAAATGAAACTGAAACACATTCAAACAAAGCTAATTGAATCAAATGAAAGTCAAACACATTGAAAAAGAGCTTTTAAATCAAATGAAAGTCAAATGCATTCAACAAACCTAATCAAATTAAATGAAAGTCAAACACATTCAAACAAAGGTCAATGAATCAAATAAAAGTAAAACACATTCAAACAGAGCTTTTTAAATCAAATGAAAGTCAAATGCATTCAACAAAGCTAATTGAATTAAATGAAAGTCAAATACATTCAAACAAAGCCAATTCAATCAAATGAAAGTCAATTACATTCAAACAAAGCTGATTGAATCGAACGAAAGTCAAACACATTCAAAAACAACTTTTTAAATCAAATGAAAGTCAAATGCATTCGACAAAGCTAATTGTATCAAATGAAAGTCAAACACATTCAAACAAAGGTCAATGAATCAAATAAAAGTCAAACACATTCGAGCAGAGTTTTTTGAATCAAATGAAAGTCAAATGCATTCAATAAAGCTAACTGAATTAAATGAAAGTCAAATAAATTCAAACAAAGCCAATTCAATCAAATGAAAGTCAATTACATTCAAACAAAGCTAATTGAATCGAACGATAATCAAACACATTCAAACAAAGCTTTTTGAATCAAATGAAAGTCAAATGCATTCTACAAAGCTAATTGAATCAAATGAAAGTCAAACACATTCAAACAAAGCTAAATGAATCAAATGAAAGTCACACACATTCAAAAAGAGCTTTTTAAATCAAATGAAAGTCAAATGCATCCAATAAAGCTAATTGTGTCAAATGAAAGTCAAACACATTCAACAAAGCTTTTTGAATCAAATAAAAGGCAAATGCATTCAACAAAGCTAATTGAATTAAATGAAAGTCAAATACATTCAAACAAAGCCATTTCAATCAAATGAAAGTCAATTACATTCAAACAAAGCTAACTAATCGAACAAAAGTCAAACACATTCAAAAAGAGCTTTTTAAATCAAATGAAAGTCAAATGCATTCAACAAAGCTAATTGTATAAAATGAAAGTCTAACACATACAAACAAACCTTTCTGAATCAAATGAATGTCAAATGTATTCAACAAAGGTAATTGAATCAAATGAAAGTCATACACATTCAAACAAAGCTTATTGAATTAAATGAAAGTCAAACACATTCAAACAAACCTTTTTGAATCAAATGACAGTCAAATGCATTCAACGATGCTAATTGAATCGAACAAAAGTCATACACATTTAAACAAAGCTAATTGAATCAAATGAATATCAAACACATTTAAACAATCCTTTTGAATAAAATGAAAATCAAATACATTTAATAAAGCTAATTGAATCAAAAGAAAGTCATACACATTCAAACAATCCTAATTGAATCAAATGAAAGTCAAACACATTCAAACAAAGCTTTTTGAATACAATGAAAGTCAAATGCATTCAACAAAGCTATTTGAATCAAATGAAAGCCAAACACATTCAAACAAACCTAATTAAATCAAATGAAAGTAAAACACATTGAAACAAAGCTATTTTGAATCATATGAAAGTCAAATGCATTCCACAATGCTAATTGTATCAAATGAAAGTCAAACACATTCAAACAAAAGTAATTGAGTCAAACGAAAGTCTAACACATTCAAACAAAGATTTTTGAATCAAATGAAAGTTAAACACATTCAAATAGATCTTTTTAAATCCTATGAAAATCAAAAACATTCAAACAAACATTTTTTGAATCAAATGAATGTCAAATGCATTCAACAAAGCTAATTGAATCAATTTAAAGTCATACACATTCTAACAAAGTTAATTGAATCAAACGAAAGTCAAACACATTCAAACAAACCTTTTTGAATCAAATGACAGACAAATGCATCCAACGATGCTTATTGAATCAAATGAAAGTCAAACACATTCAAACAAAGTTAATTGAATCAAATGAAAGTAAAACACATTCAAAAAGAGCTTTTTAAATCAAATGAACGTCAAATGCATTCAACAAAGCTAATTGTATCAAATGAAAGTAAAAAACATTCAAACAAAGGTCAATGAACCAAATAAAAGTCGAACACATTCAAACAGAGCTTTTTGAATCAAAACGAAAGTCAAATGCATTCAACAAAGCTAATTGAATTAAATGAAAGTCAAATACATTCAAACAAAGCCAATTCTATAAAATGAAAATCAATTACATTCAAACAAAGCTAATTGAATCGAACGAAAATCAAACACATTCAAAAACAGCTTTTTAAATCAAATGAAAGTCAAATGCATTCAACAAAGCTAATTGTATCAAATGAAAGTCAAACACATTCAAACAAAGGTCAATGAATCAAATAAAAGTCAAGCACATTCAAGTAGAGCTTTTTAAATCAAATGAAAGTCAAATGCATTCAACAAAGCAAATTGAATTAAAAGAAAGTCAAATATATTCAAACAAAGCCATTTCAATCAAATGAAAGTCACACACATTCAAACAAAGGTAATTAAATCAAACTAAAGTTTAAGACATTCAAACAAAGCTTTTTGAATTAAATGAAAGTCATACACATTCAAACAAAGCTAATTAAATCAAATTAAAGTCAAACACATTAAAACAAACCTTTTTGTATCAAATGATAGTCAAATGCATTCAACGATGCTAATTGAATCAAATGAAAGTCATACACATTTAAAAAAGATAATTAAATCAAATGAATATCAAACACATTTAAACAATCCTCTTTGAATAAAATGAAAGTCAAATGCATTCAACAAAGCTAATTGAATCAAAAGAAAGTCATACACATTCAAACAATCCTAATTGAATCAAATGAAAGTCAAATACATTCAAACAAAGCCATTTCAATCAAATGAAAGTCAATTAACACTGATGTTATCTGTTTGTTCGAAACAAGAGTCAAGCTGAATAATAGTTTAAAAATTCAGAATAAGATTTCTTATGGGTTCACCTGGGTCTGTAATTATAATGCTTCTGGTAAGGGTAGAATATGGCTAACACATTCAAACAAAGGTTTTTAAATCAAACGAAAGTCTAACACATTCAAACAAAGGTTTTTGAATCAAATGAAAGTCAAATGCAATCAACAAAGCTAATTAAATCAAATGAAACTGAAACACATTCAAACAAAGCTAATTGAATCAAATGAAAGTCAAACACATTGAAAAAGAGCTTTTAAATCAAATGAAAGTCAAATGCATTCAACAAACCTAATCAAATCAAATGAAAGTCAAACACATTCAAACAAAGGTCAATGAATCAAATAAAAGTCGAACACATTCAAACAGAGCTTTTTAAATCAAATGAAAGTCAAATGCATTCAACAAAGCTAATTGAATTAAATGAAAGTCAAATACATTCAAACAAAGCCAATTCAATCAAATGAAAGTCAATTACATTCAAACAAAGCTGATTGAATCGAACGAAAGTCAAACACATTAAAAAAGAGCTTTTTAAATCAAATGAAAGTCAAATGCATTCGACAAAGCTAATTGTATCAAATGAAAGTCAAACACATTCAAACAAAGGTCAATGAATCAAATAAAAGTCAAACACATTCAAGCAGAGTTTTTTGAATCAAATGAAAGTCAAATGCATTCAATAAAGCTAACTGAATTAAATGAAAGTCAAATAAATTCAAACAAAGCCAATTCAATCAAATGAAAGTCAATTACATTCAAACAAAGCTAATTGAATCGAACGATAGTCAAACACATTCAAACAAAGCTTTTTGAATCAAATGAAAGTCAAATGCATTCTACAAAGCTAATTGAATCAAATGAAAGTAAAACACATTCAAACAAAGCTAAATGAATCAAATGAAAGTCACACACATTCAAAAAGAGCTTTTTAAATCAAATGAAAGTCAAATGCATCCAATAAAGCTAATTGTGTCAAATGAAAGTCAAACACATTCAACAAAGCTTAATGAATTAAATAAAAATCAAAAACACATTCACACAAAGCTTTTTGAATCAAATAAAAGGCAAATGCATTCAACAAAGCTAATTGAATTAAATGAAAGTCAAATACATTCAAACAAAGCCATTTCAATCAAATGAAAGTCAGTTACATTCAAACAAAGCTAACTAATCGAACAAAAGTCAAACACATTCAAAAAGAGCTTTTTAAATCAAATGAAAGTCAAATGCATTCAACAAAGCTAATTGTATAAAATGAAAGTCTAACACATACAAACAAACCTTTTTGAATCAAATGAATGTCAAATGTATTCAACAAAGGTAATTGAATCAAATGAAAGTCATACACATTCAAACAAAGCTTATTGAATTAAATGAAAGTCAAACACATTCAAACAAACCTTTTTGAATCAAATGACAGTCAAATGCATTCAACGATGCTAATTGAATCGAACGAAAGTCATACACATTTAAACAAAGCTAATTGAATCAAATGAATATCAAACACATTTAAACAATCCTTTTGAATAAAATGAAAGTCAAATGCATTTAATAAAGCTAATTGAATCAAAAGAAAGTCATACACATTCAAACAATCCTAATTGAATCAAATGAAAGTCAAACACATTCAAACAAAGCTTTTTGAATACAATGAAAGTCAAATGCATTCAACAAAGCTATTTGAATCAAATGAAAGCCAAACACATTCAAACAAACCTAATTAAATCAAATGAAAGTAAAACACATTGAAACAAAGCTATTTTGAATCATATGAAAGTCAAATGCATTCCACAATGCTAATTGTATCAAATGAAAGTCAAACACATTCAAACAAAAGTAATTGAGTCAAACGAAAGTCTAACACATTCAAACAAAGATTTTTGAATCAAATGAAAGTTAAACACATTCAAATAGATCTTTTTAAATCCTATGAAAATCAAAAAACATTCAAACAAACATTTTTGAATCAAATGAATGTCAAATGCATTCAACAAAGCTAATTGAATCAATTTAAAGTCATACACATTCTAACAAAGCTAATTGAATCAAACGAAAGTCAAACACATTCAAACAAACCTTTTTGAATCAAATGACAGACAAATGCATCCAACGATGCTTATTGTATCAAATGAAAGTCAAACACATTCAAACAAAGTTAATTGAATCAAATGAAAGTAAAACACATTCAAAAAGAGCTTTTTAAATCAAATGAACGTCAAATGCATTCAACAAAGCTAATTGTATCAAATGAAAGTAAAAAACATTCAAACAAAGGTCAATGAACCAAATAAAAGTCGAACACATTCAAACAGAGCTTTTTGAATCAAACGAAAGTCAAATGCATTCAACAAAGCTAATTGAATTAAATGAAAGTCAAATACATTCAAACAAAGCCAATTCAATAAAATGAAAATCAATTACATTCAAACAAAGCTAATTGAATCGAACGAAAATCAAACACATTCAAAAACAGCTTTTTAAATCAAATGAAAGTCAAATGCATTCAACAAAGCTAATTGTATCAAATGAAAGTCAAACACATTCAAACAAAGATCAATGAATCAAATAAAAGTCAAGCACATTCAAGTAGAGCTTTTTAAATCAAATGAAAGTCAAATGCATTCAACAAAGCAATTGAATTAAAAGAAAGTCAAATATATTCAAACAAAGCATTTCAATCAAATGAAAGTCAAACACATTCAAACAAAGGTAATTGAATCAAACTAAAGTTTAAGACATTCAAACAAAGCTTTTTGAATTAAATAAAAGTCATACACATTCAAACAAAGCTAATTAAATCAAATTAAAGTCAAACACATTAAAACAAACCTTTTTGTATCAAATGATAGTCAAATGCATTCAACGATGCTAATTGAATCAAATGAAAGTCATACACATTTAAACAAAGATAATTAAATCAAATGAATATCAAACACATTTAAACAATCTCTTTGAATAAAATGAAAGTCAAATGCATTCAACAAAGCTAATTGAATCAAAAGAAAGTCATACACATTCAAAACAATCCTAATTGAATAAAATGAAAGTCAATCACATTCAAAAAAAAGCTTTTTGCATAAAAACAAAGTCAAATGCATTCGACAAAGCTATTTGAATCGAATGAAAGTCAAACACATTCAAACAAACCTAATTAAATCAAATAAAAGTAAAACTCATTGAAACAAGGCTATTTCGAATCATATGAAAGTCAAATGCATTCCACAATGCTAATTGTATCAAATGAAAGTCAAACACATTCAAACAAAAGTAATTGAATCAAACGAAAGTCTAACACATTCAAAATAAGCTTTTTGAATCAAATGAAAGTTAAACACATTCAAATAGATCTTTTTAAATCCTATGAAAATCAAAACATTCAAACAAACATTTTGAATCAAATGAATGTCAAATGCATTCTACAAAGCTAATTGAATCAAATGAAAGTCAAACACATTCAAACAAAGCTAATTAAATCAAATGAAAGTCAAACACAATCAAACAAAGCTATTTCAATTTAATGAAAGTCAAATGCATTCTACAAAGCTAATTGAATCAAATGAAAGTCAAACACATTTAAACAAAGCTAATTGAATCAAATGAAAGTCAAACACATTCAAAAAGTGCTTTTTGAATGTGTTTGAAGGTCAAATGCATTCTACAAAGCTAATTAAATCAAATGAAAGTAAAGAACATTCGAACAACGCCAATTGAATCAAATGAAAGTCAAGCACATTCAAACAAAGCTTTTTGAATCAAATGAAAGTCAAATGCATTCAACAAAGCTAATTGAATCAAATGAAAGTCAAAAACATCTAAAAAAATCTAATTAAATCAAATGAAAGTCAAA
Source organism: Chenopodium quinoa (assembly GCF_001683475.1). Classification (NCBI taxonomy): domain Eukaryota; kingdom Viridiplantae; phylum Streptophyta; class Magnoliopsida; order Caryophyllales; family Amaranthaceae; genus Chenopodium; species Chenopodium quinoa. Next base: position 153,885 of record NW_018745591.1, read on the forward strand.
CACATTCAAACAAAGCTATTTGAATCAAATAAAAGTCAAATGCATTCTACAAGCTAACTGAATCAAACGAAAGTAAAAAAACATTCGAACAAATCCATTTGAATCAAATGAAAGTCAAACACATTCAAACAAAGCATTTTGAATCAAATGAAATTCAAATGCATTCAACAAAGCTAGTTCAATCAAGTGAAAGTCTAACACATTCAAACAAAGCTAATTAAATCAAACATAAGTCAAACACATTCAAACATAGCTTTTTTAATCAAATGAAAGTCAAATGCATTCAAGAAAGCTAATTGAATCAAATGAAAGTATAAAACATCTAAAAAAATCTAATTAAATCAAATAAATGTCAAACACATTCAAACAAAGATATTTGAATCAAATGAAAGTCAAATGCATTCTAAAAAGCTAATTGAATCAAATGAAAGTCAAAAACATTCTAACAAATCCAATTGAATCAAATGAAAGTCAAATGCATTCAACAAAGCTAGTTGAATCAAGTGAAAGTCAAACACATTCAAACAAAGCTAATTAAATCAAACGTAAGTCAAACACATTAAAACATAGCTTTTTGAATCAAAATGAAAGTCAAATGCATTCAACAAAGCTAATTAAATCAAATGAAAGTCAAACACATTGAAACATAGCTTTTTGAATCAAATGAAAGTCAAATGTGATTAGGGGATTTTTCCCCACCAATCACCATCTGACAAGTGGACCAATCATGTTCCGCCATGTGTCCGTCACATGGGCCAATAGGAGCCTGCCACGTGTCAAGCAATGATCCGTCCACTATGGACCAATTACGACACGACACGTGTCCTTCCCTTGACACATGGGATAACCGGTCACCTAGGCCCAACTTCCGAGGGAAGCCTAATCAGCCCAAGGTTAACCTAAACCTAGATTGGCACGTTTCCCGAGGTTATAAATACCTCCCTTAATCCTCATTAAGGGGGGGACGCAAAAAAAATGCAGATTACACACATTAAACACTCTCACCTAGAGAGACCCAATCACTTTAATTTCCGCATTAATTACTCCTTAATCAAGTACTAACTTGACCGTCGGAGGCGGATCTCCAATCATCCGGAGCATCCGTTTGTTTTGCAGGTACAGGCGCCCGGTTCCAGTCTCGGAATTGTAACTCTCCCGTAGGACATCAAAAAACCCCGAAACAAGCTGGCGCCGTCTGTGGGGAGAGCACTTCTGAGATGGCATCCACGTTTGTACCAGCTCCTGAAGAGAGACGTCCCCTGGACGACCCTCTAGTTCAGTCGGACCACGATACTGATAATGAATTTGAAGTTGAAGCTGACACAGCTTCAGACGGGAACCTAAGGGCCCGACGTACCCGTCATACCGAAAGGAGGGAACGGGAACATCTTCAAACTGGAAGCGAGCCAGCAGGCGCACCGCCTGTTCGGCAGCAACCGACTGATGGGTCTGCTCCCATCATAAGGAACGAACTCATGACCTTCATGAGGGACTTCAAGGGAGAAATTCAAGAGTTGATCAACAAGAAGCCGCCTGCTCTGGACAAGAAGCAGTCGGCGAAGAAACCCTCCACTTCACGGAAGAGGAAGCCAGTTCAAGGGCGAGAGGCGACCCCTCATCCTAAATCTAGGAAGTGGGAGCCACCTGCCCTTGATTTCACAAAATACCATTTTCCTACTCCAGGAAATAGGAAACCTGTTCGTCATATTCAGGCGAACGGGTCGAGGAAAACATACACAGATGCTCGGCTACTGCTAGAGCAGAAGAAGAGTGACCGATTGTCAGAGTCGACCTCTACTTCAAACTTCCAAGACAGTCTGCGAAATACCTCGATGAGGCATACTCAGTCGTATCATGAGAGTCAGTCCGGCGGCGCCTCTCGTCAGTCCGGCTTTCATAGCGACCAGGCGGTACCAAACTTACCGTTTGTACCGCAACAATAGTATTTTTTTACAGCCACCTCCGTTTGGTGGACATGCAGCAAAAAATGTCCAACCTATGGACTGGCAGCTACGGTTGCTTAGACTTGGTGAACAGCCGTCGGCCTTCTCCAAGGAAATTACTGAAGTCGCTCAGCCGGCCAAAGTGAAAAATGTATTAGTAGGCGCCTATGCCGGCACTAATAACCCAGAAGACCATCTGATGGCATTCACCAACCTGATGTACCTTCAAGGGTTGGATGATCCCACTTGGTGCAAGTGTTTCCCAGCGACTCTCAAAGGAATTGCACAACAATGGTTCGGCAACCTGCCGACTGGTTGTGTAAATAACTTCAAGACGCTTGCTTACTTATTCACCTCCAACTTCGCCATGAACATCCCTGCGAAGAAGACGACCCTTGATTTAGGAACAATTCAGAAGGGCGAGAAGGAGGGGCTTCGTTCTTACATCAGGCGGTTTAACCTAATGAGAATACAGATTCAAGGGTTACCGGATGAAGTAGCCTATACTTACTTTTTCAGAGGTCTCAAAGACGGGTCGACCTTCAAATTTGATTTGGTCCGAAAAAGGGTGGCGACTCTTCAAGAGGCCTTGATTGAAGCGGAAGCTTATATACAGGCGACTGATCTTTGTAGTACGGTAAAACAGTCAGACGGGAAAAGGTCCGACAAAAGAGAAGGACGACAGAAGCAGTCGTCAAACAAAGACGAGAAGAGAAAAGAGGTCTGGGCAACTGATTCCTCTAAACAGCCGTCCCAGAAGAAGAAAAAATAATTCAAACCATACTCCCCAAAGTATGTGTTTAACAAGGATAGCCAATTTATCCTAAAGGAAATCAAGGGACGGATCTCAATTGAGAAGCCGGTCCCCATGAAGGGTTCTGCAAACAATCGGAACCAAGAAAAATTCTGTGATTATCATGAAGATGTTGGTCATCACACCAATGAATGCATCAGTCTCATGCGGTATCTGGACCGCCTGGCTGAGCAAGGTGATCTTGACACTTATGTCAAGAAATCTACGGGGAACACTTCCTCGAAAAAGCAGTCGGCCAAAAAGAGTCAACAGGCCGACAACTCCGATACAGATGATGCAGTCGTCTACACCATTGTAGGCGGCTTCTCAGGAGGCGGCCCCACTATTAGGGGCAACAAAGACAATATCAGACGGTTAGATGTAAATTCCGTTCACCAAGAACGACCCTCCAAATATTTATTTCCTGAGATTGTCATCACTGAAGAAGATCTAGGAGGGGTAAGAGGGCCGCATGACGACCCTATCGTTATTGAATGTAAATTGGCCAACCAGAGAGTTGGCCGAATCCTCATAGATACCGGAAGCTCCTCAGATCTCATTAGTAGCAAATGTCTGTCGAAACTAAAATATCAGACTGATTGCATACATCCGGCATCCCACCCATTAGTAGGGTTTGGAGGAGGAGTCGTCCACCTAGTGGGACGAGTGGATTTACCCATCCGCCTGGGCGAAAAAGGGGAAGGACGACACATGGTAGTCCGGTTCCTGGTAGTAGAAGAACTCTCGGCCTACAACATGATTCTGGGACGACCAACCCTGAATAATTCCAAGGCTGTTATAATCCCATCTCTTATGTTGCTCAAGTTTGAGAGGGATAATGGAACAGTCGGGTCCCTAAGGGGAGATCAGAGGATGGCCCGAGAGTGCTATCTCTCGGATGTCAAGCCCACTGTTATGGCCACTGGGTCGAGTGGTGGAAAAATAGACCTTGACAATGTCAAGGAGAGTGCGCCTGTTCAAGAAGCAGGCGGCAAGAAGAGAAAGGCATCCCAGACAGGGGCCGCAAGAAAAGACAGAAAATAGCAATCATTGGCAGAGGAGCGGTCGGATGAATTCCGCCCTCAGCCACCTGGTGAGCATACGGACGTGATGTTAAATGACTCGCGTCCTAACAGAACAATCAAGGTTGGGACGACTGCTCTAAGGGACCTGGGTGACGAATTTCACAAACTATTGAAAGAATACAAGGACATCTTTGCATTCGAAGTCCATGAAATGCCAGACATTAGTCCTGATCTGGCGGTACATAAACTGGCCGTGGATCCGAAAAAGAAGCCGGTACGGCAGAAGAAGCGGAACCATGGCGAAGAAAGAAGTCAGGCGGCAGCCGCCGAAGTTAAAAAATTACTTGATGCAGGGTTCATTCGGCAATGTTACTTCCCAGACTGGGTTGCAAATGTGGTGCTTGTTAAAAAGCCAAATGGCACCTGGCGAATGTGTGTAGACTACACAGACTTAAACAAGGCGTGCCCCAAAGACAGTTACCCTTTGCCTAAAATTGATAACCTGGTCGACTCAACAGCCGGCCATGCTTTGATGAGCTTTATGGACGCCTACTCTGGTTTCCATCAAATTCCTTTATGGAAGAAAGATTAGGAGAAGACGGCCTTCGTCACTGATCAGGGGTTATATTGTTACACGGTCATGCCGTTTGGTCTTAAGAATGCCCCGGCCACTTTCCAGCGAATGATAAACACTGTGTTCTTTGATCAGATTGGGAGAAATGTCGAGGCATATGATGATATGATTGCAAGTCTAAACTTCAGAAAGATCATCTGTCGGACCTCCGAGAAACTTTCGCCACACTCAGGCGGCACCATGTCATGCTCAATCCCAAGAAATGTGTCTTTGGAGTTGAGTCTGGGAAATTTCTCGGATTCCTTATCAATCATAGAGGAATAGAGGCGAACCCTAAGAAGGTGCAGGCGGTCATCGACATGCAGTCGCCTCGTACCATCCGACAGGTTCAGAATTTAACAGGTTGTCTGGCGGCCTTGGGAAGATTTCTAAGCCGATCAGGCGACAGATGCCTATACTTTTTCCAGGCAATTAAGAAAAAGGCAAGGTTTGAATGGGGGCAGATGCTGAGGCGGCCTTCCAGAAATTGAAAGTTCACTTGCATTCCTTGCCGAGGCTGGTCAGCCCTTTGCCCAAAGAAGTACTCTACATGTACCTGGCCGTCTCTGATCATGCGTTAAGCGCTGTTCTCCTTGCTGAAAGAGACGGCTGTCAGCTCCCGGTCTACTTTGTCAGTCATGTACTGAAAAATGCCGAGTTGAGGTATCCCTTAGTGGAGAAATTTGGTCTTGCACTCTTAATGGCTGTTAAAAAATTGAAGCCCTACTTTTTGGCACATGCAGTCGTCGTGTATACAGACCAACCTATCAAGCGGCCACTGACCATCATGGAGTCGTCAGGCCGAATGATCAAATGGGCCATAGAAATACAGAGCCTCGAAGTTACTTTCGAGCCTAGAAAAGCAGTGAAGGGGCAAGCCTTTGCTGACTTTATTGTTGAGATGACTCGTCCTCCTAACTCTCAAGTTACAGACCAAGTCTGGAAGGTATATGTGGATGGAAGCTCTACTTCAAATGGTTGTGGAGCAGGAGTCATATGTCAGTCGCCAGAGGGCGACAGGTACGAGTATGCTTTACGCTTCAGTTTTCAGGCCTCAAACAATGAGGCAGTATATGAAGCTTTACTAGCCGGAATCCGCATGTGCAAGGCGGCAGGAGCAAGAAAAATAGACGCCTGTTCCGATTCACAATTGATAGTGAGTCAGTACAATGGCGAATACGAAGCAACCCATCCGGCCATGATCAAGTATTTACAGGCGGTCCGACAAGCAGTCGGCTCCCTTGAGGATTTCCATCTGACCCAAGTGCCGAGATCAGAAAACAACCAGGCGGATGCACTTTCAAAATTAGCATCATCCGCCTCCTGTGATACTCCTCGAACTGTTTTTTGGGAAGAAATGGAGAGGAGAAGCATTGAGGAAGAACCTATTGGAATCTTAGACAGAAGCTCAACCTGGATGGATCCAATCAGGGCATATCTGACATATGGTACCCTACCGGATGATCATCAACAGGCGGCAGCACTGAAAAAACGAGCAACCAGTTTTGAAATAATAAAGGGAGAACTTCACAAAAGGGGGTACCTTCAACCCTTCCTAAAGTGTGTTACTCTAGAAAAGGGGCGAGAGATACTGGACGATCTTCACTCTGGTTATTGTGCTTCCCATATAGGCGGTAGGACGCTTGCTCAACGGGCAAGGCGGTAGGGCTACTTTTGGCCTACTTTAGAAGCAGATGCGATGGAGATGGTGAAAAAATGTGACAAGTGCCAAAGGTTTGGCAAACTAATTCACCGTCCGGCTACTGACCTCACTACCATTCATAGCCCACTACCGTTTGCTAAGTGGGGCATGGATATTCTGGGTCCATATACGCCTGCTACAGGCGGAAGGAGGTACATACTTGTTGCCGTCGACTACTTCACTAAATGGGTAGAGGCGGAGGCTGTAAAGGGAATCAAGACGAAGGATGTAATTTCATTCATTTGGAAAAATGTCATCACTCGGTTCGGGGTTCCCATGTCTATGGTTTTTGATAATGGTCCCCAATTTGAGACGCCTGTTCTCAAAAGCTGGTTGGGTGACCAAGGAATTGCACACTACTTTGCATCTGTCGGCCGTCCACAAGCAAACGGCCAGGTAGAAGCCTTTAATAAAATCATCTCAGACGGTCTCAAGAAAAAGATTGAACGAGCAGGCGGCCTATGGGCGGATGAATTACCACATGTTCTCTGGGCCATTAGGACGACTGAAAAAGGGGCGACTAGAGAAACTCCATTCCTCCTAACTTATGGTGCGGAAGCTGTTCTTCCAATAGAACACTACGAGCCGACTCTTCGAGTAATGCTATATGACGAAGAGGCAAACTGGGAAGCCATGCGTCTGGAATTAGACTCACTTCCTGAAAGGAGGGGCAATGCTGTCTTGCGCCATGAAATTTACCGCCTGAGAATGACTAGATCATACAACAAAAAAGTACACAGGCGTCCACTCAAAGTGGGGGACTTTGTACTTAGAAAAATGGAAGCAGTTGGTAGGGCTAATGAGTCTGGCAAACTAACTCCCAACTGGGAAGGACCCTACCGAATCTGTGAAGAGGTCAGGGACGGTACCTACCGTCTGGGAACACCAGACAGACAACCGTTGCCTCGAACTTGGAATGTAGATAATCTTAAGAAATATTTCTTTTGAATGATGTAAATAGTCAAGGGCTACTTAATTAAAGTTTGATGTTTCATTCAATTTTGTACTAAGAGGGGCACGCCTACTGACAAACAGTCGGCTACTCTCCATACTCAGTTTTCATTTTTACTGAAGAGGGGCATGCCTACTGACAAACAGTCGGCTACTCTCCATGTTCAGTTTTCATTTTTACTGAAGAGGGGCAGGCCGCCTATACATTTACAGTCGCCTACTCTCCTTTGAGTATTTCACTTTATCTTCAGAAGGGCATGCCGCCTGTACCTTTACAGTCGGCTACTCTCCATTGAGTATTTTACTCTATCTTCAGAGGGGCATGCCGCCTGTACCTTTACAGTCGGCTACTCTCCATTGAATATTTTACTCTATCACCATAAGGGCATGCCGTCTGGACATATAGTCGGCTACTCTCCATAGAAGAGGGCCGACTGGTTCCAAAGCACACAGCCACCCCCCTTATACTTAGCTAAAAATGATCAAGGCCTAGCCGACCCTGTGCCCAAACAGGCTACTACCCTCCTCTTACTTAGCACATACGTTCACCAAGAACTAACCAAGGCCACAAGCCGAATGATCAGACCAGGCGCCAAGCCAACTGATCCAATCTTCAAAACTAATACGACCTGTCCCAACATCATAGCAGGCGTCCGGCGGCATCCCTCCGGATGAAATTCGTCGCAGAGACCAGCTCCCTTTTGGGTGGAACATTGCTCTATAAACTAATTACACGTCACCTATACGACTGCCCCCAAGGGCAACCACGTAGCCGTTTTTGAGACAAGGATAACTCTATCACTAACCAAACTAGTGGTAGCAGTTGACATCTGAGTCAGATGACCGCCTGTATTACTTGGGATAAATGCAGGGGGTACCTCTTGAGTTAATAGCCAACAAACATTGGCGAATCAAAAGGTTCAGCCGGCCTCCACCGCCTGGTACCTTTACTACTCAAGCAGGAGTGACGGCGACTGAGTAACACCAAAGTTAACTCATAGTCACTCTCTCAAACTTAGTATGGAGCCTAAAAGGTATGAGTCGTCCGCCTGTTTTTTAGCAAACAGGGGCTCTCAACCACTACTCCTGCTAGGTTAACAACCTATGAGTTAAAAGCCAACAAACATTGGCGAATAAAGGGGAACAACCGGTACCAACTGCTTGATACCTCTACTACTCAGTTACTTGGCGACTAGGTAACAATCATGTTTACTTGGTTACTCCTTAAAAATTTAGTATGAAACTAAAAAGGTGTTCATACAACACCTGTTCACACTAGATTAAATATGGCGGGGAACAGTCGGCCTAGACGGCCTAAAGTCTCTAGCCTAAAAACATGACAAGTAGGAAACCACTTTCCTACTTGGTTAATTTTACAAAGGACAGAACCGCCTGCCTAAAGGGATCTAGTCTTTAAGATGGTTCGAATACCGATTGGATAAATGGCCGACTGATCGTCTAGCCTGGAAACAGACAACCAGTCGTCCAGGGGCATAGGCGGCGTGACTAACTATCTGTACCTGTCTGCAACTATCAGCCATGTAAAACAGTCGGTATAGTGTACAATTGGATATCAGAATATTCAATACTTGAACAAATTTGAAGCAAAACAAAAATATTCATTAAAAGGAAGACGGTCATTAAAGACCGGCAAAATATTCAGAGCCCTGGCCCCTTGGCCGGGTAAATACAAACAAACGGCACGCAGGCCGTGGAAAGAAGACATAAAGCTTAAGAAGGGGGCAGATCTTCAATATTAGCAGCTGCCGCCTGGTCAGCACTCTTCTTGCTGGACTCGGCTTCAGCTGCATCCTTCTTTGATGCATTACCCCCAAGCGGCACAAGCGCCACTACCGGCTTCTCCTCCTCCTCCAACGCCTCTTCCTCAGCAGCCGCCAGGATCTCTTGATTATATCTATCTAAACACTGGCGGTACGTTTTTTCCCATGAGGCAAAGTCGGCATTGGGGAAGAGGCGGCCCCAAGTCATGCGCTGGATTTGAGCAGAGTCTTCCATCATCTCCCGGACCAGCACGTTCTTTTCTTGCTCGGACTTTTCCGAGAGCTCCTAAGTAAGACTCTTCTCCTAGGTCACCAGGCGTTCCTTTACGCTCGCCAAGGATTTCTCCAAGGTTTCGTATGAGGACATCTTTTGGCGAAAAGGTCTCAGCTCGGCCTTGAGGTTGTTGATGGTCGCCTCTAGCTCGCTATTCCTCTTCTGGGCCGCCTCTAACTGAGCCCGGATAGCGGCGGTAGCCTGCGCCTGATAATAAAGAATATCAATGGTCAGAACTTTATTTTGGGCAATTTGAAACATTGCCTTATCACAGTCAGAGGCGGCCATAGCTTTTGCAGCCTTTACCTCTTTGTTCTTCCGGTCAAGCGGCTTGCAAAGGCCGTTCACTCGGAGCAGGGCCTAAGTAAAAAGGGGAACATGCGTCAGTTTCCAAACAAAAAAGAAAACAGGCGTCCTGGAATTCAAATACTCAAAAATTATGCTAAGTATACCTCAGCAAGGACCCCTGCAATCCCGTCTAGGTCAAGGGTGCCGACACCTCTGACCGCCTCCCTTTCAGCTGGAGGAACGACCTTGATCATAGACTTGGCCACCTCGACCAAGTCAGGCTCCTGAGGGCCGGCTGCATCAAGCATAAACAAACGGATTAGACCTAGTAAAGAAGGGAGCAAGTCTAAAATTTACAAGGACAATTTCATACTTCTAGGTGGCCCAACTGGAGTTTTAGAAGAAGTGGCCGGCTGTTTCTCAGCCGCCACATGTTTCCTGGCAGAACCGGGAGAGCTCGCAACTGTCGTCCTCCGGGCCTTGGGGTCCGGCTGTTGGGAAGAAGAAGCTCTTAGAGCGCCCGTCTAAAAAAGAAGAAAAGAGTCAGTATATGCATAAACACAACTCCAAAGAGAGGGTGAAAGGTTCGAAGCCCACCAAGGGTGCCCCCTTGTTGGGGGAGTCGGTTGAAGACTGTTGCATGATGGAGGCCCGCAACATGGCCGCCGCAGTCTTGGAGGCGGTAATTTTGCTCATGGCGTCCGCTGCAAAAACAAATAGCAAAGTTAATAAAAGTCATAACAAGAAATGCACGGAACAACAGAGTATTCGACAGGCCGGCTACCTCTTGAGCACCGATTGCTGAGGCCACAGGCGGCCAAAAAGTACTCGTCGTAGAGCCATTTGAAGCTCGGGACGCAGTGCAGGGGTACTTGCTCTCGTACCCCTGAAGTAGAGTTCACCTTCGACTCTACTTTGAAGAGTCATTTAACTAGGATCTCTTTCTTAGCCTTGGGGGGAACAAGCGGCGTGCTGCGGCCGCCTGCAAGAAGGGGCGGATTCCTGTTCCACCTGTTGAAGCGCTTGTTCAGCTCTGTGTCTGAACTCTCAATGATAAGGAAGGTGCTCCGCCAGTCCTTCCATTTGTTTGCTTTACCTCTTGTCATGAGGTAGCCCCTGTGGCTCGTCAATTGATACCAGCCGGTACCGCCTGCCTTAGGGGTCCGGCTGAGGTAGTTCATGTGGGCGAAAGCCTCGAAGTTCGGCTCCACCCCGTGCAGTTCGCACCCGGCCACATAGCCGAGTACGTTGACCCAGGAGTTCGGGGCTAACTGCCATAACCCCAACTCATACCCATCCAAAATCCGCTGAACAGCCGGATGTAGTGGGAAGCGCAGCCCAGCCTTGATGGCCGCCTCGTAACAGCCAAAGCAGGCGCCATCATAACTGGTACCAGCTGGCCAGACGACTGTGTCTTCTGGATCCGGCACGAACACTAAAAAGTCGGGGCCCATTGTGTGGTTTGCGATAAAGTTCTCCACTTTCTCTTGCATGGCTGTGATCCGGCCCCGAGGTACCGTGCAGTAGTAGGGGGTATTTTGCTCTCGATGAGAGGCGGATGGCTCCGCCCACTCGTCCCCCTTCTCAACTGCGTGAGAAAGCCTTGCCTCTTGTAGGCGACTGTTTTTCTCTTCTATGTCCAGAGAAGCATGGCCAGAAGAGCTAGACTCGGAATCTTCCTCTGACGAGTCCGAAGAGGACGACTCCTCCCCTCTCCCGGAGGGGCCCGCCTCCTCTCCTTTAAAAGGAGCAGGAGAGAATGTAGAATTGTCAACTGTAAAATGGGAAGGGGTCACTTTGACTCCTCCCTCAGAACTGCCGGCTTTCAAGCCGGTTTGTTTCACTTCCACATCTGGCGCCTGGTCAGATGTTTCACTAATCGGCACCCTGTGGGAGGAGCCGTCCGAGTTTGAGATCCTTGCAGTCTTTTTTGTTCTGGCCATCATGCTCTGCATAGACACAGATACAGTCGGACTTTGTATAAAGGGCAAAGATGGGTCCAGAAAAAGGGCAGGCGGCACTCCTATTCCTAGATTCAGCCGTCCCCGGTGACCGGCTGATCACTAACCTAGGTCGTGTCGTGTGCTTCCGTGGTGCCATTTCAAAAAAGAATAAAGTAAAGAGAAAATTAAGAGTAAGAGAACCGACGGTTACCTGAACGAGTGACGATTGATGAAGTTCTGAAAATCCTTTGCAGTCGGCTTGTCAGAGCAGGCGGTAGGCAGAAAAGGTCCAAAATGTCAGAGCAAGTTCAGGGGTCCGAATGTTCTCTCACAAAGTTTTCAAGTGTGAAAATGACCGAAGTCAACACTCCTTTATATAGGCGAAGGGTCACTTCCAAAATTCAAAATTTTGGCGGGAGAATCTTTCGGCCTCTCGCCGAGTGACACCTGTAGCAGGCCGTCGCCTGTTACAGGGCGATACCTGTCACAGGTAACACGTGACCAGTCACGTGCCACCTGTGAGGGGCAAATGATTAGGGGATTTTTCCCCACCAATCACCATCTGACAAGTGGACCAATCAGGTTCCGCCATGTGTCCGTCACATGGGCCAAAAGGAGCCTGCCACGTGTCAAGCAATGATCCGTCCACTATGGACCAATTACGACACGACACGTGTCCTTCCCATGACACCTGGGATAACCGGTCACCTAGGCCCAACTTCCGAGGGAAGCCCAATCAGACCAAGGTTAACCTAAACCTAGATTGGCACGTTTCCCGAGGTTATAAATACCTCCTTAATCCTCATTAAGGGGGGGACGCAAAATAAACGCAGATTACACACATTAAACACTCTCACCTAGAGAGACCCAATCACTTTAATTTCCGCATTAATTACTCCTTAATCAAGTACTAACTTGACCGTCGGAGGCGGATCTCCAATCATCCGGAGCATCCTTTTGTTTTGCAGGTACAGGCGTCCGATTCCAGTCTCGGAATTGTAACTCTCCCGTAGGACATCAGAAAACCCCGAAACAAAATGCATTCAACAAAGCTAATTGAAATAAATGAAATAAAAAACAAGTAAAAAAATCTAATTAAATCAAATGAAAGTCAAACACATTCAAACAACACTATTTGAATCAAATGAAAGTCAAATGCATTCTACAAAGCTAATTGAATCAAATGAAAGTCAAACCCATTTAAACAAAGCTAATTGAATTAAATGAAAGTCAAACACAATCAAACAAAGATTTTTAAATGAAATTAAAGTCAAATTCATTCAACAAAGCTATTTGAATCAAATGAAAGTCAAACACATTTAAACAGAACTAATTGAATCAAATGAAAGTCAAACACATTCAAAATGAGCTTTTTTAATGTGTTTGAAGGTCAAATGCATTCTACAAAGCTAATTGAATCAAATGAAATTAAAGAACATTCGAACAAAGCCAATTGAATCAAATGAAAGTCCAACACATTCAAACAAAGCTTTTTGAATCAAATGAAAATCAAATGCATTCAACAAAGCTAATTGAACAAATAAAGTCAAAAACATCTAAAAAAAATCTAATTAAATCAAATGGAAATCAAACACATTCAAACAAAATTATTTGAATCAAATGAAAGTCAAATGCATTCTACAAAGCTAATTGAATCAAATGAAAGTAAAAAACATTCGAACAAAGCCAATTGAATCGAATGAACGTTAAACACATTCAAACAAAGCTTTTTGAATCAAATGAAAGTCAAATGCAATCAACAAAGCTAATTGAATCAAATGAAAGTCAAAAACATCTAAAAAATCTAATTAAATCAAATGAAAGTCAAATACATTCAAACAAAGCCATTTCAATCAAATGAAAGTCAAACACATTCAAACAAAATTATTTGAATCAAATGAAAGTCATTAGCATTCTACAAAGCTAATTAAATCAAATGAAAGTCAAAAACATTCGAACAAAGCCAATTGAATCGAATGAACGTCAAACACATTCAAACAAAGCTTTTTGAATCAAATGAAAGTCAAATGCATTCAACAAAGCTAATTGAATCAAATGAAAGTCAAAAACATCTAAAAAATCTAATTAAATCAAATGAAAGTCAAATACATTCAAACAAAGCCATTTCAATCAAATGAAAGTCAAACACATTCAAACAAAGGTAATTGAATTAAAGGAAAGTCTATCACATTCAAACAAAGCTTTTTGAATCAAATGAATGTCAAACAAATTCAAAAAGAGCTTTTTAAATCAAATGAAAGTCAAATGCGTTCAACAAAGCTAATTGAATCAAATGAAAGTCAAATACATTCAAACAAAGCTCAATGAATCAAATAAAAGTCAAATGCATTCAACAAAGCTAATTGAATTAAATGAAAGTCAAATATATTCAAACAAAGCCATTTCATTTAAAAGAAAGTCAATTACATTAAAACAAAGTTAACTAATCAAACGAAAGTTAAACACATTCAAATAGATGCTTTTAAATCAAATGAAAGTCAAATGCCTTCAACAAAGCTAATAGTATAAAATAAAATTCAAACACATTCAAACAAACCTTTTTGAATCAAATGAATGTCAAATGCATTCAACAAAGCTAATTGAATCAAATGAAATTCAAAAACATCTAAAAAAATCTAATTAAATCAAATGAAAGTCAAACACATTCAAACAAAACTATTTTCATCAAATGAAAGTCAAACGCATTCCGCAAAGCTAATAGAATCAAATGAAAGTCAAACATATTCAAACAAAGCTAATTGAATCAAATGAAAGTCAAACCCATTCAAACAAAGCAATTTGAATTAAATGAAAGTCAAATGCATTTTACGAAGCTAATTGAATCAAATGAAAGTCAAACACATTCAAACAAACCAAATTGAATAAAATGAAAGTCAAACTCATTCAAACAGAGCTAATTGAATCAAATGAAAGTCAAACACATTCAAAAAGAGCTTTTTGAATTAAATGAAGGTCAAATGCGTTCTACAAAGCTAATTGAATCAAATAAAAGTCAAATACATTCAAACAAAGCTTATTGTATCCAACGTAAGTCAAACACATTCAAACACAGCTTTTTGAATCAAATGAAAAGTCAAATGCATTCAACAAAGCTAATTGGATCAAATGAATGTCAAACACAATCAAACAAAGCTTTTTAAGTGAAATTAAAGTCAAATGCATTCAACAAAGCTAATTAAATCAAATGAAAGTCAAACACATTTAAACAAATCTAATTGAATCAAAAGAAAGTCAAACACATTCAAAAACAGCTTTTTGAATGTGTTTAAAGGTCAAATGCATTCTACAAAGCTAATTGAATCAAATGAAAGTTAAGAACATTCGCACAAAGCCAATTGAATCAAATGAAAGTCAAACACATTCAAATAGAGTGTTTTAAATCAAATGAAGGTTAAATGCATTCTACAAAGCTAATTGAATCAAATGAAAGTCAAACACACTCAAACAAAGCTAGTTGAATCCAACGTAAGTCAAACAGATTCAAACATAGCTTTTTGAATCAAATGAAAGTCAAATGCACTTAGCAAAGCTAATTGAATCAAATGAATTCAAAAACATCTAAAAAAATCTAATTAAATCAAATGAAAGTCAAACACATTCAAACAAAACTATTTGAATCAAATAAAAGTCAAATGCATTCTACAAAGCTAATTGAATCAAATGAAAGTCAAACACATTTAAACAAAGCTAATTGAATCAAATGAAAGTCAAGCACAATCAAACAAAGATTTTTAAATGAAATTAAATTCAAATGCATTCAACAAAGCTAATTGAATCAAATGAAAGTCAAACACATTTAAACAGAACTAATTGAATAAAATGAAAGTCAAACACATTCAAAAAGAGCTTTTTTAATTTGTTTGAAAGTCAAATGCATTCTACAAAGCTAATTGAATCAAATGAAATTAAAGAACATTCGAACAAAGCCAATTGAATCAAATGAAAGTCAAACACATTCAAACAAAGCTTTTTGAATCAAATGAAAATCAAATGCATTCAACAAAGCTAATTGAATCAAATAAAGTTAAAAACATCTAAAAAAAATCTAATTATATCAAATGAAAGTCAAACACATTCAAACAAAATTATTTGAATCAAATGAAAGTCAAATGCATTCTACAAAGCTAATTGAATCAAATGAAAGTAAAAAACATTCGAACAAAGCCAATTGAATCGAATGAACGTCAAACACATTCAAACAAAGCTTTTTGAATCAAATGAAAGTCAAATGCATTCAACAAAGCTAATTGAATCAAATGAAAGACAAAAACATCTAAAAAAATCTAATTAAATCAAATGAAAGTCAAATACATTCAAACAAAGCCATTTCAATCAAATGAAAGTCAAACACATTCAAACAAAGGTAATTGAATTAAAGGAAAGTCTATCACATTCAAACAAAGCTTTTTGAATCAAATGAAAGTCAAACACATTCAAAAAGAGCTTTTTGAATCAAATGAAAGTCAAATGCATTCAACAAAGCTAATAGAATTAAATGAAAGTCACATACATTCAAACAAAGCCATTTCAATCAAATGAAAGTCAATTAACACTGATGTTATCAGTTTGTTCGAAACAAGAGTCAAGCTGAATAACAGTATAAAAATTCAGAATAAGATTTCTTATGGGTTCACCTGGGTCTGTGATTATAATGCTTCTGGTAAGGGTAGAATATGGTTAACACATTCAAACAAAGGTTTTTGAATCAAACGAAAGTCTAACACATTCAAACAAAGGTTTTTGAATCAAATGAAAGTCAAATGCATTCAACAAAGCTAATTAAATCAAATGAAAGTCAAACACATTCAAACAAAGTTAATTGAATCAAATGAAAGTAAAACACATTCAAAAAAGAGCATTTTAAATCAAATGAACGTCAAATGCATTCAACAAAGCGAATTGTATCAAATGAAAGTCAAACACATTAAAAAAAAGGTCAATGAATCAAATAAAAGTCGAACACATTCAAACAGAGCATTTTGAATCAAATGAAAGTCAAATGCATTCAACAAAGCTAATTGAATTAAATGAAAGTCAAATACATTCACACAAAGCCAATTCAATAAAATGAAAATCAATTACATTCAAACAAAGCTAATTGAATCGAACGAAAGTCAAACACATTCAAAAACAGCTTTTTAAATCAAATGAAAGTCAAATGCATTCAACAAAGCTAATTGTATGAAATGAAAGTCAAACACATTCAAACAAAGGTCAATGAATCAAATAAAAGTCAAGCACATTCAAGTAGAGCTTTTAAAATCAAATGAAAGTCAAATGCATTCAACAAAGCTAATTGTATGAAATGAAAGTCAAACACATTCAAACAAAGGTCAATGAATCAAATAAAAGTCAAGCACATTCAAGTAGAGCTTTTTAAATCAAATGAAAGTCAAAAGCATTCAACAAAGCAAATTGAATTAAAAGAAAGTCAAATACATTCAAACAAAGCCATTTCAATCAAATGAAAGTCAAACACATTCAAACAAAGGTAATTGATTCAAACGAAAGTTAAAGACATTCAAACAAACCTTTTTGAATTAAATGAAAGTCAAATGCATTCAACAAAGCTAATTGTATAAAATGAAAGTCAAACAAATTCAAACAAACCATTTTAAATCAAATGAATGTCAAATGCATTCAACAAAGCTACGTGAATCAAATGAAAGTCATACACATTCAAACAAAGCTAATTAAATCAAATTAAAGTCAAACACATTCAAACAAACCTTTTTGTATCAAATGACAGTCAAATGCATTCAACGATGCTAATTGAGTCAAATGAAAGTCATACACTTTTAAACAAAGATAATTGAATCAAATGAATATCAAACACATTTAAACAATCCTCTTTGAATAAAACGAAAGTCAAATGCATCCAACAAAGCTAATTGAATCAAAAGAAAGTCATACACATTCAAACAATCCTAATTGAATCAAATGAAAGTCAAACACATTCAAACAATGCTTTTTACATAAAAAGAAAGTCAAATGCATTCGACAAAGCTATTTGATCGAATGAAAGTCAAACACATTCAAACAAACCTAATTAAATCAAATAAAATTAAAACACATTGAAACAAGGCTATTTTGAATCATATGAAAGTCAAATGCATTCCACAATGCTAATTGTATCAAATCAAAGTCAAACACACTCAAACAAAAGTAATTGAATCAAACGAAAGTCTAACACATTCAAACTAAGCTTTTTGAATCAAATGAAAGTTAACCACATTCAAATAGAGCTTTTTAAATCCTATGAAAATAAAACACATTCAAATAAACATTTTTGATTCAAATGAATGTCAAATGCATTCAATAAAGCTAATTGAATCAAATGAAAGTCATAGACATTCAAACAAAGCTAATTGAATCAAATGAAAGTCAAACACATTCAAACAAAGCTTTTTGAATCAAATTTAAGTCAA
Source organism: Chenopodium quinoa (assembly GCF_001683475.1). Lineage (NCBI taxonomy): Eukaryota > Viridiplantae > Streptophyta > Magnoliopsida > Caryophyllales > Amaranthaceae > Chenopodium > Chenopodium quinoa. The sequence goes on from NW_018745591.1 coordinate 171,647, forward strand.
ATGCATTCAAACAAAGCCATTTCAATCAAATGAAAGTCAAACACATTCAAACAAAGGTAATTGAATCAAACGAAAGTCTAACACATTCAAATAAAGCTTTTTGAATCAAATGAAAGTCAAATTCATTCATTAAAGCTGATTAAATCAAATGAAAGTCAAATGCATTCAACAAAGCAAATTGAATTAAATGAAAGTCAAATACATTCAAACAAAGCCAATTCAATAAAATGAAAATCAATTACATTCAAACAAAGCTAATTGAATCAAACGAAAATCAAACACATTCAAAAACAGCTTTTTTAAACCAAATGATAGTCAAATGCATTCAACAAAGCTGATTGTATCAAATGAAAGTCAAACACATTCAAACAAAGGTCAATGAATCAAATAAAAGTCAAGCACTTTGAAGCAGAGCTTTTTAAATCAAATGAAAGTCAAATGCATTCAACAAAGCAAATTGAATGAAAAGAAAGTCAAATATATTCAAACAAAGCCATTTCAATCAAATGAAAGTCAAACACATTCAAACAAAGGTAATTGAATCAAACGAAAGTTTAAGACATTCAAACAAAGCTTTTTGAATTAAATGAAAGTCAAATGCATTCAACAAAGCTAATTGTATAAAATGAAAGTCAAACAAATTCAAACAATCCATTTTCAATCAAATGAATGTCAAATGCATTCAACAATGCTACGTGAATCAAATGAAAGTCATACACATTCAAACAAAGCTAATTAAATCAAATTAAAGTCAAACACATTCAAACAAACCTTTTTGTATCAAATGACAGTCAAATGCATTCAACGATACTAATTGAATCAAATGAAAGTCATACACATTTAAATAAAGATAATTGAATCAAATGAATATCAAACACATTTAAACAATCCTCTTTGAATAAAATGAAAGTCAAATGCATTCAACAAAGCTAATTGAATCAAAAGAAAGTCATACACATTCAAACAATCCTAATTGAATCAAATGAAAGTCAATCACATTCAAACAAAGCTTTTTGAATAAAAAGAAAGTCAAATGCATTCGACAAAGCTATTTGAATCGTATGAAAGTCAAACAAACCTAATTAAATCAAATAAAAGTAAAACACATTGAAACAAGGCTATTTTGAATCATATGAAAGTCAAATGCATTCCACAATGCTAATTGTATCAAATGAAAGTCAAACACATTCAAACAAAAGTAATTGAATCAAACGAAAGTCTAACACATTCAAACTAAGCTTTTTGAATCAAATGAAAGTTAACCACATTCAATTAGAGCTTTTTAAATCCTATGGAAATAAAACACATTCAAATAAACATTTTTGAATCAAATGAATGTCAAATGCATTCAATAAAGCTAATTGAATCAAATGAAAGTCATACACATTCAAACAAAGCTAATTGAATAGAATGAAAGTCAAACACATTCAAACAAAGCTTTTTGAATCAAATTTAAGTCAAATGCATTCAACAAAGCTATTTGAATCAAATGAAAGTCAAAAAAATTTAAACAAAGCTAATTAAATCAAATGAAAGTAAAACACATTGAAACAAAGCTTTTTGAATCATATGAAAGTCAAATGCGTTCCACAATGCTAATTGAATCAAATGAAAGTCAAACACATTCAAACAAAAGTAATTGAATCAAACGAAAGTCTAACACATTCAAACAAACCTTTTTGAATCAAATGACAGACAAATGCATCCAACGATGCTTATTGAATTAAATGAAAGTCAAACACATTCAAACAAAGTTAATTGAATCAAATGAAAGTAAAACACATTCAAAAAGAGCTTTTTAAATCAAATGAACGTCAAATGCATTCAACAAAGCTAATTGTATCAAATGAAAGTCAAAAAACATTCAACAAAAGGTCAATGAATCAAATAAAAGTCGAACACATTCAAATAGAGCTTTTTGAATCAAATGAAAGTCAAATGCATTCAACAAAGCAAATTGAATTAAAAGAAAGTCAAATATATTCAAACAAAGCCATTTCAATCAAATGAAAGTCAAACACATTCAAACAAAGGTAATTGAATCAAACAAAAGTTTAAGACATTCAAACAAAGCTTTTTAAATTAAATGAAAGTCAAATGCATTCAACAAAGCTAATTGTATAAAATGAAATTCAAACAAACTATTTTGAATCAAATGAATGTCAAATGCATTCAGCAAAGCTACGTGAATCAAATGAAAGTCATACACATTCAAACAAAGCTAATTAAATCAAATTAAAGTCAAACACATTCAAACAAACCTTTTTGTATCAAATGACAGTCAAATGCATTCAACGATGCTAATTGAATCAAATGAAAGTCATACACATTTAAACAAAGATAATTGAATCAAATGAATATCAAACACATTTAAACAATCCTCTTTGAATAAAAGAAAGTCAAATGCATTCAACAAAGCTAATTGAATCAAAAGAAAGTCATACACATTCAAACAATCCTAATTGAATCAAATGAAAGTCAATCACATTCAAACAAAGCTTTTTGAATAAAAAGAAAGTCAAATGCATTCGACAAAGCTATTTGAATCGTATGAAAGTCAAACAAACCTAATTAAATCAATTAAAAGTAAAACACATTGAAACAAGGCTATTTTGAATCATATGACAGTCAAATGCATTCCACAAAGCTAATTGTATCAAATGAAAGTCAAACACATTCAAACAAAAGTAATTGAATCAAACGAAAGTCTAACACATTCAAACTAAGCTTTTTGAATCAAATGAAAGTTAACCACATTCAAATAGAACTTTATAAATCCTATGAAAATAAAACACATTCAAATAAACATTTTTGAATCAAATGAATGTCAAATGCATTCAATAAAGCTAATTGAATCAAATGAAAGTCATACACATTCAAACAAAGCTAATTGAATCAAATGAAAGTCAAACACATTCAAACAAAGCTTTTTGAATCAAATTTAAGTCAAATGCATTCAACAAAGCTATTTGAATCAAATGAAAGTCAAAAAAATTTAAACAAAGCTAATTAAATCAAATGAAAGTAAAACACATTGAAACAAAGCTATTTGAATCATATGAAAGTCAAATGCATTCCACAATGCTAATTGAATCAAATGAAAGTCAAACACATTCGAACAAAGGTAATTGAATCAAACGAAAGTCTAACACATTCAAACAAAGCTTTTTGAATCAAATGAAAAACAAATGGATTCAACAAAACTAATTGAATTAAATAAAAATAAAACACATTAAACAAAGCTAATTGAATCAAATGAAAGTCAAATGCATTTAACAAAACTAATTGTATCGAACGAAAGTTAATCACATTCAAACGAAGGTCAATGAATCAAATAAAAGTTAAACACATTCAAATAGAGCTTTTTGAATCAAATGAAAGTCAAATGCATTCAATAAAGCTAATTGAATTAAATGAAAGTCAAATAAATTCAAACAAAGCCAATTCAATCAAATGAAAGTCAATTACATTCAAACAAAGCTAATTGAGTCGAACGATAGTCAAACACATTCAAAAAGAGCTAATTGTATCAAATGAAAGTCAAATGCATTCAATAAAGCTAATTGAATCAAATGAAAGTCATACACATTCAAACAAAGCTAATTGAATCAAATGAAAGTCAAACACATTCAAACAAAACTGTTTGAATCAAATTTAAGTCAAATGCATTTTACAAAGCTATTTGAATCAAATGAAAGTCAAAAAAATTTAAACAAAGCTAATTAAATCAAATGAAAGTAAAACACATTGAAACAAAGCTATTTGAATCATATGAAAGTCAAATGCATTCCACAATGCTAATTGAATCAAATGAAAGTCAAACACATTCAAACAAAGGTAATTAAATCAAACGAAAGTCTAACACATTCAAACAAAGCTTTTTGAATCAAATGAAAGTCAAATGCATTCAACAAAACTAATTGAATTAAATGAAAATCAAACACATTCAAACAAAGCTAATTGAATCAAATGAATTCAAATACATTTAACAAAACTAATTGTATCAAATGAAAGTTAAACACATTCAAACAAAGGTCAATGAATCTTATAAAATTGAAACACATTCAAATAGAGCTTTTTTAATCAAATGAAAGTCAAATGCTTCAATAAAGCTAATTGAATCAAATGAAAGTCAAATAAATTCAAACAAAGCCAATTCAATCAAATGAAAGTCAATTACATTCAAACAAAGCTAATTGAATCGAACGATAATCAAACACATTCAAAAAGATCTTTTTAAATCAAATGAAAGTCAAATGCATTCAACAAAGATAATTGTATCAAATGAAAGTCAAACACATTCAAACAAAGTTTAATGAATCAAATAATAGTCAAACACATTAAAGTAGAGCTTTTTGAATCAAATGAAAGTAAAATGCATTCAACAAAGCAAATTGAATTAAATGAAAGTCAAATACATTCAAACAAAGCCATTTCAATCAAATGAAAGTCAAACACATTCAAACAAAGGTAATTTAATCAAACGAAAGTCTAACACATTCAAACAAAGCTTTTTGAATCAAATGAAAGTCAAATTCATTCAACAAAGCTGATTAAATCAAATGAAAGTCAAACACATTTAAACAAAGCTAATTTTTTCAAATGAAAGTCAAACACATTCAAAAAGAGCTTTTTAAATCAAATGAAAGTCAAATGCATTCAACAAAGCTAATTGTATCAAATGAAAGTCAAACACATTTAAACAAAGCTTTATGAATCAAATAAAAGTCAAACACATTCACATAGAGCTTTTTGAATCAAATGAAAGTCAAATGCATTCAACAAAGCTAATTGAATTAAATGAAAGTCAAATACATTCAAACAAAGTCGTTTCAATCAAATGAAAGTCAATTAACACTGATGTTATCTGTTTGTTTGAAACAAGAGTCAAGCTGAATTACAGTATAAAAATTCAGAATAAGATTTCTTATGGGTTCACCTGGGTCTGTAATTATAATGCTTCTGGTAAGGGTAGAATATGGTTGGGTTGGAAAAGTGACAAGCTTCATATTGAGGTTCTTAGTGTCCTTTCTCAGTTTATACACTGTACTGTAAGTAATCTTGATTACAGTAGACAGGTTATGGTTACTTTTGTCTATGGTTTACATAGTATTCATGACAGGAAGGATCTTTGGGATGGTTTAAGGAATATTGGTCCTGTTTCTATTCCTTGGTTGTGTACAGGGGATTTTAATTCGATTCAGCATGATGGGGATAGGTTAAATGGGAATGCCATCACTGATTATGAAATTAGAGATTTTAGAAGACTTGTGGATGATTTGGATTTCATTGAGAGAAAAAGTAAAGGGTCTTTTTATTCATGGTCTAACAAAGCTAATAGTGGCCCTAGAACTCAAACTAGGATTGATAGGGGATTTGTGAACTTGGATTGGCTTATTCAGTTTCCTAATGTTGAAGCTTTGTACCTTTCCCTCTCCTTCTCTGATCATACCCCTTTACTGTATGAGATCCTTCCTCCTATTTTAGGGAAGGGAAGGCCTTTTAGGTTTTTAAATCATCTTACTACTCATTTTGATTTTCTGAGTACTGTGGAAGAAGTTTGGAGTATTGGGGTCTCTGGTAACTCCATGAATAGAATTTGGAAGAAATTGAAGAATTTGAAAGCTCGCCTCAAAGATCTTAATTTTAATTCCTTCAAAAATATTGAAGAGAAAGTTGATCTGGCTTAGAATTCTCTCCTTGAAATTTAGGACCAAATGGCTGCTAATCCTCATACTTCTGAAATGGTGGCTCAGGAAACTAATTCTATTCAACAATTGAAATATTGGAGGTCTGTTCAAGAAAGCATATACAAACAGAAATCCAGAATTGATTGGGTTCAGCTGGGTGGCCCAAATACAAAGTATTTCTTCTGTATGATGAAGCACAGGCAAGCCAGGAACAGAATTGACACTATTCTGACTGATCAACATGTTCTGTTAAAGAAACTTGCTGATGTTGAGAGAGAAGTTGTGGGTTTCTATAAGAAATTTATGGGCTCTAGTTCTCCTTCTCTTGAAGCTATTGACCTGTTGACTATGAGAAATGGAAGACAACTCTCAGTGGATTCTCAGAATATTCTTATCGCTCTTATTACTGTTAGTGAGATTGATTCTGCTATTCAAAGAATCTATGATGAGAAAGCTCCAGGTATTGATGGCTATAACTCAATTTTTTTTTAAATCTGCCTGGAACATTATTAAGCTTGATATTTATGAGGCTGTGCTTAATTTTTTTGACACTAGGGTTATGAGTTCACAATGGAACTGTACTACTTTAACTATGGTGCCGAAAGTTTAGACTCCCACTTATGCTAGTGATTTTAGGCCTATTGCTTATTGCACTGTTCTGTATAAAATTGTTTCAAAAATCATCACTGCTAGGCTTGCTCAGGTGGTTGGGGAGGTTGTTGATGAAGCTCAAGCTGGGTTCATCCCAGGAAAGCATATTGGGGATAATGTTTTGCTAGCCACTGAGCTTATAAAGGGGTATAATCATAAATATATTACCCCTAGGTACATTATCAAGGTTGACTTAAAGAAAGCCTATGAATCCATTGAATGGAGCTTTATTAAGGCTATTATGAGTGAGCTTGGGTTTCCTTCTGTGTTTATTGATTGGGTTATGGGGTGTATTACCTCTGTTTCCTTTTCTGTTCTGATTAATGGCATTCCCGGTGCTCCTTTTATTGCAAAGAAAGGGTTAAGGCAGGGTGATCCTATGTCCCCTTTTCTCTTTGCTATTAGAATGGAATAGCTATCTAGATGCTTACATGAGCTTAGTAAGCTTCCTGATTTTAACTTTCGTCCAAGATGTGAGAAGCTTTCCATCACTCACCTCATGTTTGCTGATGACCTCCTGCTTTTTGCTAGAGCTGACAGTTGTTTTGTTAGGCTTATGTTTTGTGCTTTTTAGAAGTTTTCCAAGGCTTTTGGCCTTGTGGCTAACCTCACTAAGAGTGAGATGTACTTTGGGGGTATCACTCAGAAAATTCATGACAACCTTCTTAGTGAGCTTTGATTAGGGGATTTTGCTCCCACCAATCGGAATGCGCCAAGTGGACCAATCAGGTCCTGCCAAGTGTCTCCTAGTTGGAACTGTCAGGACTTGCCACGTGGCACGCGCTTATTCGTCCACCTTGGACCTATTATGTCACGACATGTGGCATACTCCATGCCTAATGGAGAACCCGGCCACCCAGGCCCAACTTCCGAGGGAAGCCCAATCAGCCCTAGGTTTACCTAAACCTAGGATGGACACGTTTCCCAAGGTTATAAATACCTCCCTTAATCCTCATTAAGGGGACACGGGAAAAACATTACGGAACACACTAATAACCGGCTGATCTCGCTAACAAAGCAGATTACCTACATTAAACACTCTCACCTAGAGAGACCTTATTACTTTAATTTTCGCATTAATTACTCCTTAATCAGGTACTGACTTGACCGTTGGAGGCGGAGCTCCCAGGAGTCTCCGTTATTTTGCAGGTACAGGCGTCCGGTTCCAGTCTCGGAATTGTAACTCTCCCGCAGGACATCAGAAAACCCCGAAACATTTGGCGCCGTCTGTGGGGAGAGTACTTCAGAGATGGCATCCAAGTCTGTACCGACTCCTGAAGAGAGGCGTCCCCTAGACGACCCTCAAGTTCAGTCGGACCATGACACCGAAAGTGAATTTGAAGTTGAAACTCATACAACTTCAGACGGGACCCTAAGGGCCCGACGTACCCGTCATACCGAAAGGAGGGAACGGGAGCATCTTCAAACAGGAAGCGAGCCAGCAGGCGCACCGCCTGTTCGGCAACAGCCGACTGATGGGTCTGCTCCCATCACAAGGAACGAACTCATGATCTTCATGAGGGACTTCAAGGGAGAGATTCAAGAGTTGATCAACAAGAAGTCGACTGCTCCAGTCAAGGAGCAGGCGACTCCTCATCCTAAATCTAGGAAGCGGGAGCCACCTGCCCTTGATTTCAAAAAATTCTGTTATCCTACAGGAAATAGGAAACCGGTTCGTCATATTCAGGCGGACGGGTTGAAGCAAACATTCACAGATGCTCGGCTATTGCTAGAGCAGAAGAAGAGTGACCGATTGTCAGAGTCGGCTTCTACTTTAAACTTTCAAGAAAGTTTGCGAATGCCTCGATGAGGCATACTCAGTCGTACCATGAGAGTTAGTCAGGCGGCACCTCCCGTCAGTCCGGCTTTCATAGTGCCCAGGCGGTACCAAACTTACCATTTGTGCCGCAACAACAGTATTTTATGCAGCCACCTCCATTTGGTGGACCTACAGCAAAAAACGTCCAACCTATGGACTGGCAGCTACGGTTGCTTAGACTTGGTGAACAGCCGTCGGCCTTCTCCAAGGAAATTACTGAAGCCGCTCAGCCGGCCAAAGTGAAAAATGTACTAGTAGGCGCCTATGACGGCACTACTAACCCAGAAGACCATCTGATGGCATTCACCAACCTGATGTACCTTCAAGGGTTGGATGATCCCACCTGGTGCAAGTGTTTCCCAGCGACTCTCAAAGGAATCGCACAACGATGGTTCGGCAATCTGCCGACTGGTTGTGTTAATAGCTTTAGGACGCTTGCTTACTTATTTGCCTCCAACTTCGCCATGAACATCCCTACGAAGAAAACGACCCTTGATTTGGGAACAATTCAGCAGGGCGAGAAGGAGGGGCTTCGTTCTTACATCAGGCGGTTTAACCTGATGAGAATACAGATTCAAGGGTTACCGGATGAGGTAGCTTATAACGACTTTTTTAAAGGTCTCAAAGACGGGTCTACCTTCAAATTTGATTTGGTTCGAAAAAGGGTGGCGACTCTTCAAGAGGCCTTGATTGAAGCAGAAGCCTATATACAGGTGACTGATCTTTGTACGATAAAACAGTCAGACGAGAAAAGGTTCGACAAAAGAGAAGGACGACAGAAACAGTCGTCAAACAAAGATGAGAAAAGAAAAGAGGTATGGGCGGCTGATTCCTCTAAACAGCCGGCCCAGAAAAAGAAAAAAGAATTCAAACCATACTCCCCAAAGTATGCGTTTAACAAGGATAACCAGTTTATCCTAAAAGAAACCAAGGGACGGATCTCAATTAAGAAGCCGATCCCCATGAAGGGTTCTGCAAACAACCGGAACCAAGATAAAATCTGTGCTTATCATGATGACGTTGGTCATCACACCAATGACTGCATCAGTCTTATGCGGTACCTAGACCGCCTGGCTGAGCAAGGTGATCTTGACACTTATGTCAAGAAATCTACGGGGAACACTTCCTCAAAAAAGTTGTCGGCCAAAAAGAATCAACAGGCCGACAGCTCCGATACAGATGATGCAGTCGTCTACACCATTGCAGGCTGCTTCTCAAGAGGCGGCCCCACTATTAGGGGCAACAAAGATAATATAAGGCGGTTAGATGTAAATTCCGTTCACCAAGAACGGCCGTCTAAATATACATTTCCTGAGATTGTCATCACTGAAGAGGATCTAGGAGGGGTAAGGGGGCCGCATGACGACCCTCTCGTTATTGAATGTAAAGTGGCCAACCAGAGAGTTGGCCGAATCCTCATAGATACCGGGAGCTCCTTAGATCTCATCAGCAGCAAATGTCTGTCGAAACTGAAATATCAGACTGACTGCATACATCCGGCCTCCCACCCTTTAGTAGGGTTTGGAGGAGGAGTCGTCCACCCACTGGGACGAGTAGATTTACCCATTCGCCTGGGCGAAAAAGGGGAAGGACGACACATGGTAGTCCGGTTCCTAGTAGTAGAGGAACTCTCGGCCTACAACATGATTCTGGGTCGACCAACCCTGAATAATTCCAAGGCTGTTATAATCCCGTCTCTTATGTTGCTCAAGTTTGAGAGGGATAATGGAACAGTCGGCTCCCTAAGGGGAGATCAGAGGATGGCCCGAGAGTGCTATCTCTCGGATGTCAAGCCCACTGTTATGGCCACTGGGTAAAGTGGTGAAAAAACAGACCTTGACAATGTCAAGGAGAGTGCGCCTGTTCAAGAAGCAGGCGGCAAAAAGAGAAAGGCGTCCCAGACAAAGTCCGCAAGAAAAGCAAGAAAATAGCAATCATTGGCAGAGGAGCGGCCGGATGAGTTCCGCCCTCAGCCGGCTGGTGAGCATGCGGACCTGATCTTAGACGACTCACGTCCTGACCGAACAGTCAAAGTTGGGACGACTGCTCTGAGAAACCTTGGTGACGACTTTCACAACCTATTGAAAGAATACAAGGACATCTTTGCATTTGAAGTCCATGAAATGCCAGGCATTAGTCCTGATCTGGCGGTACATAAACTCGCCGTGGATCCGAAAAAGAAGCCGGTACGGCAAAAGAAGCGGAACCATGGCGAAGAAAGAAGTCAGGCGGCAGCCGCCGAAGTTAAAAAATTACTTGATGCAGGGTTCATTCGGCAATGTTACTTCCCAGACTGGGTTGCAAATGTGGTGCTTGTTAAAAAGCCGAATGGCACCTGGCGAATGTGTGTAGACTACACAGACTTAAACAAGGCGTGCCCCAAAGACAGTTACCCTTTGCCTAAAATTGATAACCTGGTCGACTCAACAGCCGGCCATGCCTTGATGAGTTTCATGGACGCCTATTCTGGTTTCCATCAAATTCCCTTATGGAAGAAAGATCAGGAGAAGACGGCCTTCGTCACTGATCAGGGGTTATACTGTTACACGGTCATGCCGTTTGGTCTTAAGAATGCCCCGGCTACCTTCCAACGAATGATAAACACTGTTCTTTGATCAAATTGGGAGAAACGTCGAGGCATATATTGATGATATGATTGTCAAGACTAAACTTCAGAAAGATCATCTGTCGGACCTCCGAGAAACTTTCGCCACACTCAGGCGGCACCATGTTATGCTCAATCCCAAGAAATGTGTATTTGGAGTTGAGTCTGGGAAATTTCTCGGATTCCTTATCAATTAGAGAGGAATAGAAGCGAACCCTGAGAAGGTGCAGGCGGTCATTGACATGCAGTCGCCTCGTACCATCCGAGAGGTTCAGAAGTTAACAGGTTGTCTGGCGGCCTTGGGAAGAATTCTAAGCCGATCAGGCGACAAATGCCTATACTTTTTCCAGGCAATTAAGAAAAAGGCAAGGTTTGAATGGGGGCCGGATGCTGAGGCCGCCTTCCAGAAATTAAAAGTTCACTTGCATTCCTTGCCGAGGCTGGTCAGCCCTTTGCCCAAAGAGGTTCTCTATATGTACCTGGCCGTCTCTGATCATGCGTTAAGCGCTGTTCTCCTTGCTGAAAGGGACGGCTGTCAGCTCCCGGTCTACTTTGTCAGTCACGTACTGAAAAATGCCGAGTTGAGGTATCCCCTAGTGGAGAAATTTGGTCTTGCACTCTTCATGGCTGTTAAAAAATTGAAGCCCTACTTTTTGGCACATACAGTCGTCGTGTATACAGACCAACCTATCAAGCGGCCGCTGACCATTATGGAGTCGTCAGGCCGAATGATCAAATGGGCCATAGAAATACAGAGCCTCGAAGTTACTTTCGAGCCTAGAAAAGCAGTGAAGGGGCAAGCCTTTGCTGACTTTATTGTAGAGATGACTCGTCCTCCTGACTCTCAAGTCGTTGCCGTCGACTACTTCACTAAATGGGTAGAGGCGGAGGCTGTAAAGGGAATCAAGACAAAAGATGTAATTTCATTCATTTGGAAAAACGTCATCACTCGGTTCGGGGTTCCCATGTCTATGGTTTTTGATAATGGTCCCCAATTTGAGACGCCTGTTCTCAAAAGCTGGTTGGGTGATCAAGGAATTGCAAACTACTTTGCATTTGTCGGCCGTCCACAAGCAAACGGCCAGGTAGAAGCCTTTAATAAAATCATCTCAGACGGTCTCAAGAAAAAGATTGAACGAGCAGGCGGCCTATGGGCGGATGAACTACCACATGTTCTCAGGGCCATTAGGACGACTGAAAAAGGAGCGACTGGAGAAACTCCATTCCTCCTAACTTACGGTGCGGAAGCTGTTCTTCCAATAGAACACTACGAGCCGACTCTTCGAGTGATGCTATATGATGAAGAGGCAAACTGGGAAGCCATGCGCCTGACATTAGACTCACTTCCTGAAAAGAGGGGCAATGCTGTCTTGCGCCATGAGATCTATCGCCTGAGAATGACTAGATCATACAACAAAAAAGTACACAGGCGTCCACTCAAAGTAGGGGACTTTGTACTTAGAAAAATGGAAGCAGTTGGTAGGGCTAATGAGTCTGGCAAACTAACTCCCAACTGGGAAGGACCCTACCGAATCTATGAGGAAGTCAGGAACGGTACCTACCGTCTGGAGACACCAGACGGACAACCGTTGCCTCGAACTTGGAATATAGATAATCTTAAGAAATATTTCTTTTGAATGATGTAAATAGTCAAGAGCTACTTAATAAAAGTGCACTTGCTATTCAATTTGTACTAAGAGGGGCACGCTTACTAACAAACAGTCGGCTACTCTCCATTGAGTTTTTCACTCTATCTTCAGAGGGGCATGTCGTCTGTACCTTTACAGTCGGCTACTCTCCATTGAGTATTTTACTCACAATACTTGGCTAAAAAGATTAGGGCCTGGCCGACCCTATGCCTAACAGGCGGCTACCCTCCTTTTACTTAGCACCTACGTTCACCAAGAACTTACCAAGGCCACAGGTCGAATGATCAGACCAGGCGCCAAGCCAACTGATCAAATCTACAAAACTAATACGACCTGTCCCAACATCATAGCAGGCGTCCGACGGCATCCATTCGGATGAAATTCGTCGCAGAGAGCAGCTCCCTTTTGGGTGGAACATTGTTCTATAAACTAATTACACGGCACCTATACGACTGTCCCCAAGGGCAACCACGTAGCCGTTTTGAGACAAGGATAACTCTATCACTAACCAAACCAGTTGTAGCAGTTGACATCTGAGTCAGATGACCGCCTATATTACTTGGGATAAATACAGGGGGTACCTATTGAGTTAATAGCCGACAAACATTGGCGAATCAAGGGGTCTAGCCGGCCTTCGCCGCCTGGTACCTCTACTTCTCAAACAAAAGTGACGGCGACTGAGTAACTCCAACGTTATCTCATAAGTCACTCCCTCAAATTTGGTATGGAACCTGAAAGGTTTGAGTCGTCCGCCTGTTTTTAACAAACAGGGGCACTCAAATCCCTATTCCTACTAGGTAACCTATTGAGTTAATAGCCAACAAACATTGGCAAATCAAGGGGATCAGCCGTCCTCCGCCGCCTGGTACCTCTACTACTCAATCTATATTGTGACGAAGACTAAGTAACTCCTATGTTAACTTAATAGTCACTCAAACTTAGTATGGAGCCTAAAAGGTATGAGTCGTCCGCCTGTTTTAACAAGCAGAGGCCCTCAATCACTACTCTTGCTAGGTTAAAAAATTATGAGTTAAAAGCCAACAACATTGGCAATAAAGGGAAACAACCGGTGCTCGCCGCTTGTTTTCTCTACTACTCAATTCCTTGACGACTAGGTAATACTTTATTTACTTGGTCAGACCACTTTCCTACTTGGTTAAAATTACAAAAAGACAGGCCCGCCTGCCTAAAAAGGATCCAGACAAAATAGTTCGAATACCGATTGGATAAATGGCCGACTGATCGTCTATCCTGGAAACAGACAACCAGTCGTCCAGGGGCATAGGCGGCGTACTAACTATCTGTACCTGTCTGCAACGTTCGGCCATGTAAAACAGTCGGTCTAGTAAACAATTGGATATTAGATATGGTATACTTAGACAAATTTGAAGCAAAACAAAAATTCATTAAAAATAAGCCGGTCATTAAAGACCAGCAAAATATTCAAAGCCCCGGCCCCCTGGCCGGGTAAATACAAAGCAAACGGCACGCAGGCCGTGGAAAGAATACATAAAGCTTAAGAAGGGGGCAGTTCAGTATTAGTAGCTGCCGCCTGGTCAGCACTCTTCTTGCTGGACTCGGCTTCAGCTGCATCCTTTTTTGATGCCTTACCCCAAGCGGCACAAGCGCCACTACCGGCTCCTCCTCCTCCAACGCTTCCCCCAACGCCTCTTCTTCAGCAGCCGCCAGGATCTCTTGATTATATGTATCTGAACACTGGCGGTACGTTCTTTCCCAAGAGGCAAAGTCAGCACTGGGAAGAGGCGGCCCCAGGTCATGCGCTGGATTTGAGCGGAGTCTTCCATCATCTCCCGGACCAGCTCTTTCTTCTCTTGCTCGGCCTTTTCCGACAGCTCTTGGGTAAGACTCTTCTCCTGGGTCACCAGGCGTTCCTTTACGCTGGCCAAGGATTTCTCCATGGCTTCGTAAGAGTACATTTTCAGGCGAAGAGGTTTCAGCTTGGCCTTGAGATTTGTGATGGTCGCCTCCAGCTCGTCATTCTTCTTCTAGGCCGCCTCTAACTGAGCCCGAACAGCGGCGGTAGCCTGCGCCTGATAATAAAGAATATCAATGGTCAGTACTTCATTTTGGGCAATTTGAAACATTGCCTTATCACAGTCAGAGGCGGCCATAGCTTTTGCAGCCTTTACCTCTTTGTTTTTCCGATCAAGCGGCTTGCGAAGGCCGTTAACTCGGAGCAGGGTCTATGTAAAAAACAAAAAAAAAACAGGCGTCAGTTTCCAAACAAAAAAGAAAACAGGCGTCCAGAAAATTCAAATACTCAAAAATATGCTAAGTATACCTCAGCAAGGACCCCTGCAATCCCGTCAAGGTCAAGGGTGCCGACACCCTTGACCGCCTCCCTTTCAGCCGGAGGAACTGCCCTGATCATAGACTTGGCCATCTCTACCAAGTCAGGCCCCTGGGGGCCGGCTGCATCAAGCATAAACAAACGGATTAGACTTAGTAAAAAAGGAGCAAGTCTAAAATTTACAAGGACAACTTCATACCTCTAGGCGGCCCAGTTGGAGCTTTAGAAGAAGTGGTCGGCTGTTTCTCAGCCGCCACCTGTTTCCTGGCAGAACCAGGAGAGCTCCCAACAGTCGTCTTCCGGGCCTTGGGGTCCGGCTGTTGGGAAGATGAAGCTCTTGGAGCACCCGTCTAAAAAAGAAGAAAAAGGTCAGTATATGCATAAACACTCCAAAAAGAGGGTGAAAGGTTCGGAGCTCACCAAGGGTGCCCCCTTCTTGGGGGAGTCGGTTGAAGCTTGTTGCATAATAGAGGCCCGCAACATGGCCGCCGCAGTCTTGGAGGCGGTGATTTTGCTCATGGCGTCAGCTGCAAAAACAAACGGCAAAGTTAATAAAAGATAAACAACAAATGTATGAAACAACAGAGTATTCGACAGGCCGACTACCTCTTGAGCACCGACTGCTGAGGCCACAGGCGGCCAAAAAGTACTCGTCATAGAGCCACTTGAAGCTCGGGACGCAGTGCAGGGGTACTTGCTCTCGTACCCCTGAAGTAGAGTCGACCCTCGACTCTACTTTAAAGAGTCCTTTGTCAAGGATCTCTTTCTTAGCCTTGGGGGGAACAGGCGGCATGCTACGGCCGCCTGCAAGAAGGGGCGGATTCCTGTTCCACCTATTGAAGCGCTTGTTCTGCTCAATGTCAGAACTCTCAATGATGAGGAAGGTGCTCCGCCAGTCCTTCCACTTGTTTGCTTTACCTCTCATCATGAGGTAGCCCCTGTGGCTTGTCAATTGATACCAGCCGGTACCGCCTGACTTAGGGGTCCGGCTGAGATAGTTCATGTGGGCGAAAGCCTCGAAGCTCGGCTCCACCCCGTGCAGTTCGCACCCGGCCACATAGCCGAGTACGTTGACCCAGGAGTTTGGGGCTAACTGCCATAACCCCAACTCATACCCATCCAAAATCCGCTGAACAGCCGGATGTAATGGGAAGCGAAGCCCTGCCTTGATGGCCGCCTCGTAGCAGCCAAAGCAGGAGCTTTCGTAACTAGAACCAGCCGGCCAGACGACTGTGTCTTCTGGATCCGGCACAATCACTAGAAAATCGGGGCCCATGGTGTGGTTGGCAATAAAGCTCTCCACTTTCTCTTGCATGGCTGTGATTCGGCCCCGAGGTACCGTGCAGTAGTAGGGGGTATTTAGCTCTCGGTAAGAGGCGGATGGTTCCGCCCAATTGTCCCCCTTCTCAACTGTGTGAGAAAGTCTCGCCTCTTGCAGGCGGCTGTTTTTCTCTTCTGTACCCAAAGAAGCATGGCCAGAAGAGCTTGACGAGGAATCGTCCTCGGACGAGTCTTAAGAGGACGACTCCTCCCCTCTCCCGGAGGGGCCCGCCTCCTCTCTTTGAAAAGGAGCAGATTTGTTAACTGTTAAATTGGAAGGGGTCACTATGACTCCCCCCACAGAATTGCCGGCATCCAGGCCGCCTTGTCTCACTTCAACATCTGGCGCCTGGTCAGATGTTTCACTAATCGGCACCCTGTGGGAGGAGCCGTCTGAATTTGAGATCCTAGCTGTCTTTTTCGTTCTGGCCATCCTGCTCTGCATAGACACATATACAGTCGGACTTTGTATAAAGGGCAAAGATGGGTCCGGAAAAGGGCAGGCGGCACTCCTAGTCCTAGATTTAGCCGTCCCCGGTGACCGGCTGATCACTAACCTAGGTCGTGTCGTGTGCTTCCGTGGTGCCATTTCAGAAAATAAAAAGAAAATTAAGAGTAAGAGAACTGAGTTACCTAAACGAGTGACGGCTGAAAATCCTGTGTAGTCGGCTTGTCAGAACAGGCGGTAGGCAGAAAAAGTCCAAAATGTCAGAGCAAGTTCAAAGGTCCGAATGTTCTCAAATAGTTCTCAAAGTGTGAAAATGACTCAAGGCAACTCTCCCTTATATAGGCAAAGTGAGAAGGCGAAGGGTCACTTCCAGAATTCAAAATTTGGGCGGGAAAATCTCTCGTCCTTTCGCCGACTAACACCTGTAGCAGGTCGTCGCCCGTTACTAAGCGACACCTGTCACAGGTAACACGTGACCAGTCACGTGCCACCTGTGAGGGGCAAATGATTAGGGGATTTTGCTCCCACCAATCGGAATGCGCCAAGTGGACCAATCAGGTCCTGCCAAGTGTCTCCTAGTTGGAACTGTCAGGACTTGCCACGTGGCACGCGCTTATTCATCCACCTTGGACCTATTATGTCACGACATGTGGCATACTCCATGCCTAATGGAGAACCCGGCCACCCAGGCCCAACTTCCGAGGGAAGCCCAATCAGCCCTAGGTTTACCTAAACCTAGGATGGACACGTTTCCCAAGGTTATAAATACCTCCCTTAATCCTCATTAAGGGGACACGCGAAAAACATTACGGAACACAATAATAACCGGCTGATCTCGCTAACAAAGCAGATTACCTACATTAAACACTCTCACCTAGAGAGACCTTATTACTTTAATTTTCGCATTAATTACTCCTTAATCAGGTACTGACTTGACCGTTGGAGGCGGAGCTCCCAGGAGTCTCCGTTATTTTGCAGGTACAGGCGTCCGGTTCCAGTCTCGGAATTGTAACTCTCCCGCAGGACATCAGAAAACCCCGAAACAAGCTTGGTATGGTTGTTGGTTCTATTCCCTTTAAATATCTTGGGGTCCCTCTTTCCTCCAAAAAATTAACAATTTAGCAATGCAAGCCCTTAGTGAACAAGATTACCAGTCGAATTGAAACTTGGTCTGTTAAGTTCCTGTCTTATGCTGGTAGGCTTCAGTTGATCAAGAATGTCCTGTTTGGCATTCAAACTTACTGGGCTCAGATATTCATTTTACCTAAACAAATAATGAAAGAGATTAAAAGCAGGTTTAAAGCTTTTTTATGGACTGGAACCGCCAATCCAACAAAGAAAGCTCCAATTGCTTGGAAGACAATCTGTCTTCCTAAGTCTTGTGGTGGTTGGAATGTCATTGATCTTCAAGACTGGAATTCTGCTGCTATTTGTAAGATCCTCTGGGATATCACTCATAAAGCAGATTCTTTATGGGTTAAATGGCTGCATGTCTATTATTTCAAGGCTAAAGACTTTTGGACTGCTCCAATCCCTCAAAAAAGTTCTTGGATCCTTAGGAAAGTTATGAAATGCAGAAGCTTGATTGAAGGAATGGGAGGCTGGAATTCTTTAGTAGTCAATAGCAAGGTTCAAGTCAAGAAGGTGTATGGCAAACTTAGACAACAGGCTGCTAAAGTTCCTTGGAAGAGAGTTGTCTGTAACAATAAGGCCTCTCCAAGAAGTGTGTTCATTTTATGGCTTGCTAATTGGAACAGGTTGTTGACTAAGGATAGACACCTTCTCTGGAATCAGGCTTGTGATCCTGTTTGCTTCCTCTGTTTGCAGGGAAATGAAACTGTGCAACATTTATTTTTCTTGTGTAATTATTCTAGCACGATCTGGGCAAACGTTTTACAGCTCCTTAAGTATCAGAAACCAGTTCAGGGTTTTGATCAGGAAGCAAAATGGGCTATGAAAAGAGGTAGAAGGACTAATTCGATAAGTAGATAGCACTTAATGTTCTTAGCTGAAGTAGTTTACAGCATATGGATCCAAAGAAATAATGTGCTTTTTCATGGCTATTGTGAACCTGCTGAGTCTGTTTTCAGACAAGTTGTTTACAAAGTTGCTCATAGATGTGGTCCTGATGATAGACAGAAACTCTTCTGGCCTCCCCAAGTCTGATTCTGGCTGCTATGCTCCTGTTTTGGTGTTCTGTAATTATTGTTTACGTGGTTTTGTGTTGTTTTTCGTGTTTTTTTGGTTTGTTATTACTGTCCCTTTCCCCTAGCACCCTTCCTAGAAGGTGGTCAGTTGGTAGGGTTCAGTTGGTTCTTGCCCTAGGTTAGCACCCTTCCTAGAAGGTGGTTAATCTTGGGTTTTGAACTGGTTTTGGGTTTGTTTGGCCTCTTGGTCGTTGTAGTTTGGGCTTCCTTGTTTTGCAACTTTCCTTGTAAGTTGTATTTCTCTTTTGGTAATAAAATCTTCTATTTACCAAAAAAAAAGTCAATTAATTCAAACAAATCTAACTAATCGAATGAAAATCAAACACATTCAAAAAGAGCTTTTTAAATCAAATGAAAATCAAATGCATTCAACAAAGCTAATTGAATCAAATGAAAGTCATACACATTTAAACAAAGCTAATTGAATCTAATGAAAGTCAAACACAATCAAACAAACCTTTTTGAATCAAATGACAGTTAAATGCATTCAAAGATGCTAATTGAATCAAATGAAAGTCATACACATTTAAACAAAGCTAATTGAATCAAATGAATATCAAACACATTTAAACAATACTTTTTGAATAAAATGAAAGTCAAATACATTCAACAAAGCTAATTGAATCAAAAGAAAGTCATACACATTCAAACAATCCTAATTGAATAAAATGAAAGTCAAACACATTCAAACAAAGCTTTTTGAATAAAATGAAAGTCAAATGCATTCAACAAAGCTATTTGAATCGAATGAAAGTCAAACACATTCAAACAAACCTAATTAAATCAAATGAAAGTAAAACACATTGAAACAAAGCCATTTTGAGTCATATGAAAGTCAAATGCATTCCACAATGCTAATTGTATCAAATGAAAGTCAAACACATTCAAACAAAAGTAATTGAATCAAACGAAAGTCTAACACATTCAAACAAAGCTTTTTGAATCAAATGAAAGGTAAAAACATTCAAAGAGAGCTTTTTAAATCCTATGAAAATTAAACACTTTCAAACAAACATTTTTGAAAACATTTTTGAATCAAATGAATGTCAAATGCATTCAACAAAGCTAATTAAATCAAATGAAAGTCATACACATTCAAACAAAGCAATTTGAATCAAATGAAAGTCAAAACACAATCAAACAAAGCGTTGAGGTAATAGTTCTTTTGGCTTGTATTCGTCGAATTTGGATGGTTTCATGGAATTGTTCTCCTTACATGGATGATGCGAATTTGAGGACAAATTTTTTTGAAGAAGGGGAGAATGATGTGAATCAAGGGGGAAATTCTTTTGAAGAGCCAATCATATTGGTTTTAAGTCCTCTAGGGTTCGAAATTGGTGGGAAGAATCAAGAATGGTAAACATGCGTAGCCATTGAAGAAGATGCGTAGTTCATTACTTAGTTTTTAGAGTTTTTCTTACAAGTTTTTACATTTCACTTGAAAGGGTTTTTCTTGTTTTAAGCACATAGGATTTCTATTTCAATTAGGAATTGTTTTTGTTAAGTGAGTTCCTAAGTTGATTAGAACTTGCTTTTGACAAAGTGAGTTCCTATTTAAATTAGGACTTGTTTTAGCTTAGTAAGTTCCTAAGTTGATTCGGAATTGTTTTTAGCTTAAAAGAATTTCTAAGTTAATTAGGAATTGTTTTAAGGAGTTTTAGGTTAAGTAGAATTAGTCTTATTACTAGTTTCCTAGTTTAGGTGGAATTGGTTCTCCTATTCTATCTAGGATACTTGGGGATCAAGGCTAGGGTTTTTTTCCTAGTTCGAATAGACTTAGGAATAGTTTGTTTTAGTCTATAAATAAGGGATTTTTCGTGGCTTTGTACACACAACCAGAAAATCAAATACAAGTTAATTGTTTGTTTTGCTTAATTGCTTACAAATTCTTTTGCTAGTTTTCAATTCAAGGAGTTGTTTTGATAACTAGAACGTTCAATTCTTAGTTCTAGGAGTAGTCTAAGTTTTGTTCATCAAAGTACTTAGTTCCAGGAGTGGTCTAGGTAATTTGAGAGGCGTTGAATTCGTTCTAGGAGTGGTCGTTTTCAAAGTCGTATCCGGTTTGTTATCTTTAAGTTGTTCGATTTTCTATGGAGATTCGAAGGGCTTATTTTACTTGTGTGATTTTAGATTCTTTATTAAGTTAAGGGGTTTAAATCCACATCAAATTGGTATCAGATGTGGGGAGTTTTTGATCGTTCCACAACTCGTTCTTACAAGGCGTACTTGTTCTCGGATAACCAGTTTTTCTGTCAACTTCAGAAGGCTCGTACTCCTTCGTTACAAGGTCTTTTCAGGTGATTATTTTTTTTTTATTTTGGGTGAAATTATGTCTACTTTCTGACTGTGAAATTTCAGAATTTTTCGAGTTCGTTTGCTATTAAACTGGACTGTTTTCCGCAACTGTGTCAGTTTTTGTCCGATTTGATACTTAGTGCTCTTTGTGTGCGATTTTGTTCCAAGTTGTGTTGCGATTTTTGTGGGATATACCTGTGTGGATAAGGGTTCTTTTAAGTCTGTTTTTGTCTTATAATTATGGAGGAAGCTTTGAGAAAACTCATGGATGAATTTGCAAGATTGCAAGATAATACGGAGGCACGTTTTAATGCTTTTTCACAACTATTGCTTCATAAAAAGAAAAAGAAGAAAAAACGGCATGATAGTGATAGTGATGCTTCTAGTAGTGATGATGATACTCGTTATAATAAAAAGTTAGATGATAGAGGTATCAAAATTGATGATTTTACGGGTCTAGGAAGCCCTGAAGATTTTCTTGAGTAGGCGAGACAATTAGAGAAAATTTCTGATTATAAGGGTTTTGATGATACTCAACGTTTCAAAATTCTTATATTCGACTCACAAAGAATGCGGGACTTTGGTTCGATAATTTAAAGGCTCGACGTGCTAGAGCAGGGAAGGATAAGATCAAGACATGGACGGTTTTGAAGAAGAAGATGCGTTCTAAATACCTTCCACATGATTTCAAACAAATCCTATACGTGAAACTTACTATATTGTCACAAGATACTAAGAGTGTTAATGAATATATTGCTGAATTTGATAAACTAACCTCTCTTTGTGATTTGGAGGAGAAATAACCATTGCAGATTGCTCGATTCCTTAAGGGTCTTAATCGGCCTATTGCTAAGAAGATTGAATTGAGTACTTATGAGTCATTCAATGACGTGTGCAAGATAGCTTTGAAGGTTGAAAGTCATTGGCTCGAGGATAGAAAAAAAACCGAGGCAAATAAAAGTTTTTTGAAACCTTTCAAGTCTAGTTCCACAAATTTTTCTAACGAACACAAAGGAGAAAGTTCGACGAGTGGAGAAAATAAAGTTGTTAAGGTATCTAAGGAAGAGTTTGAAAGCCGAATTAGGTGCTTCAAGTGTCAAGGAAAGGGACATAGGTCTGATCAATGTCCTTCCAAGAAAGCTATCACAATAAAACAATACGAACAACAAATAGAAGAAGAGAAACACATAGTTTTTCTGTGTGACGATGAGGAATCCGAAACTAAGGCAACAAATAGTGAGGAAGAGATGGAGGAAGGTTGTCAAAAGGACAAGGAAGAGGAACATGTAGGTGCTAAAGAGCTCGAAGAAAGGGTGATTGAAAAAATTGATATTCCAATTGTGTGTGACGTTGTTCAAGATGAGATTATTCATAATGATCTACCAATAGTGGTGTCGGAAAAGGTTTTTGATACTATTGAGGAGCCATTCGTGAATCAAGATAATACTTTAATGGTTTCTTAAGAAGTGGTGGATTCATTAGGCATGAATAAAGTGAAGAAATTATTAGTCATGCATGAGAAAGAAATCATGAAGTCTACAGTGTTCTTATGGTCAACTTCGAAGACCAAGGACCAAATTGAGAATTGGTTGTTTCTAAAATATTTCCTTGCTCGTGGTGATGTTGTTACATTGCTTACAATTGCTATCGTTGAGGTAATAGTTCTTTTGGCTTGTATTCGTCGAATTTGGATGGTTTTATGGAATTGTTCTCCTTACATGGATGATGCGAATTTGAGGACAAATTCTTTTGAAGAAGGGGAGAATGATGTGAATCAAGAGGGAAATTCTTTTGAAGAGCCAATCATATTGGTTTTAAGTCCTATAGAGTTCGAAATTGGAGGGAAGAATCAAGAATGGTTAACATGCGTAGCCATTGAAGAAGATGTGTAGTTCATTACTTAGTTTTTAGAGTTTTGCTTACAAGTTTTTACCTTTCACTTGAAAGGTTTTTTCTTATTTTAAGCACATAGGATTTCTATTTCAATTAGGAATTGTTCTCGTTAAGTGAGTTCCTAAGTTGATTAGAACTTGCTTTTGACAAAGTGAGTTCCTATTTGAATTAGGACTTGATTCGGAATTGTTTTTAGCTTTAAAGAATTTCTAAGTTAATTAGGAATTGTTTTAAAGAGTTTTAGGTTAAGTAGAATTAGTCTTATTACTAGTTTCCTAGTTTAGGTGGAATTGGTTCTCGTATTCTATCTAGGATACTTAGGGATCAAGGCTAGGGTTTTTTTCCTAGTTCGAATAGACTTAGGAATAGTTAGTTTTAGTCTATAAATAAGGGATTTTTCGTGGCTTTGTACACACAACCAGAAAATCAAATACAAGTTAATTGTTTGTTTTGCTTAATTGCTTACAAATTCTTTTCCTAGTTATCAATACAAGGAGTTGTTTTGATAATTAGAACGTTCGATTCTTAGTTCTAGGAGTATTCTAAGTTTTTTTCATCAAAGTACTTAGTTCCAGGAGTGGTCTAGGTAATTTGAGAGGCGTTAAATTCGTTCCAGGAGTTGTCGTTTTCAAAGTTATATCCGGTTTGTTATCTTTAAGTTGTTCAATTTTCTAAGGAGATTTGAAGGGCTTATTTTACTTGTGTGATTTTATATTCTTTATTAAGTTAAGGGGTTTAAATCCACATCACGAAAGTCAAACACATTCAAAAAGAGCTTTTTAAATCAAATGAAAGTCAAATGCATTCAACAAAACTAATTGTATAAAATCAAAATCAAACACATTCAAACAAACCTTTGTGAATCAAATGAATGTCAAATGCATTCAACAAAGCTAATTGAATCAAATGAAATTCATACACATTCAAACAAAGCTAATTGAATCAAATTAAAGTCAAACACATTCAAACAAACCTTTTTGAATCAAATGACAGTCAAATGCATTCAACGATGCTAATTGAATCAAATGAAAGTCATGCACATTTAAACAAAGCTAATTAAATCAAATGAATATCAAACACATTTAAACAATCCTTTTTGAATAAAATGAAAGTCAAATGCATTCAACAAAGCTAATTGAATCAAAAGAAAGTTATACACATTCAAACAATCCTAATTGAATCAAATGAAAGTCAAACACATTCAAACAAAGCTTTTTGAATAAAATGAAAGTCAAATGCATTCAACAAAGCTATTTGAATCAAATAAAAGTCAAACACATTCAAACAACCCTAATTAAATCAAATGAAAGTAAAACACATTGAAACAAAGCTAATTGAATCATATGAAAGTCAAATGCATTCCACAATGCTAAATGAATAAAATGAAAGTCAAACACATTCAAACAAAGTTAATTGAATCAAACGAAAGTCTAACACATTCAAACAAAGATTTTTGAATCAAATGAAAGTCAAATGCATTCAACAAAGCTAATTGAATCAAATGAAAGTCAAACACATTCAAACAAAACTAATTGTATCAAATGAAAGTGAAACACATTCAAAAAGAGCTTTTTAAATCAAATGAAAGTTAAATGCATTTTACAAAGCTAATCTTATCAAATGAAAGTCAAACACATTCAAACAAAGGTCAATGAATCAAATAAAAGTCAAATACATTCACACAGAGCTTTTTGAATCAAATGATAGTCAAATGCCTTCAACAAAGCTAATTGAATTAAATGAAAGCCAAATACATTCAAACAAAGCCATTTCAATCAAATGAAAGTCAATTACATTCAAACAAAGCTAACTAATTGAACGAAAGTTAAACACATTGAAAAAGGCTATTTAAATCAAATGAAAGTCAAATCCATTCAACAAAGCTAATTGTATAAAATGAAAGTCAAACACATTCAAACAAACCTTTTTGAATCAAATGAATGTCAAATGCATTCAACAAAGCTATATGATTCAAATGAAAGTCATAAACATTCAAACAAAGCTAATTGAATCAAATGAAAGTCAAACACATTCAAACAAACCCTTTTGAATCAAATGACAGTTAAATGCATTCAACGATGCTAATTGAATCAAATGAAAGTCATACACATTTAAACAAAGCTAATTGAATCGAATGAATATCAAACACATTCGAACAAAGCTAATTGAATCAAATGAAAGTCAAATGCATTCAACAAAGCTAATTGAATCAAAAGAAAGTCATACACATTCAAACAAACCTAATTGAATCAAATGAAAGTCAAACACATTCGAACAAAGCTTTTTGAATAAATTGAAAGTCAAATGCATTCAACAAAGCTATTTGAATCCAATGAAAGTCAAACACATTCAAACAAACCTAATTAAATAAAATGAAAGTAAAACACATTGAAACAAAGCTATTTTGAATCATATGAAAGTCAAATGCATTCCATAATGCTAATTGTATCAAATGAAAGTCAAACACATTCAAACAAAGCTAATTGAATCAAATGTAAGTCAAACACAATCTAATAGAGCTTTTTCAATCAAAATGAAAGACAAATGTATTCAACAAAGCTAATTGAATCAAATGAAAGTCATACATATCAAACAAATCTAATTGAATCATATGAAAGTCAAACACATTCATACAATCCTTTTAAAATCAAATGAAAGTCAAATGCGTTCAATAAAGCTAATTGAATCAAATGAAATTCATACATATTCAAACAAAGCTACTTGAATCTAATGAAAGTTAAATACATTCAAATAGAGTTTTTTGAATCAAATGAAAGTTAAACACATTCTAATAGAGCTTTTTGAATCAAATGAAAGTCAAACACATTCAAACAAACCTTTTTGAATCCAATGAATGTAAAATGCATTCAAGAAAGCTAATTGAATCAAATAAAAGTCAAACACATTCTAACAAACCTTTTTTAATCAAATGAAAGTCTAATGTATTCAACAAAGCTATTCGAATCAAATGAAAGTCAAACACATTCAAACAAACCTAATTAAATCAAATGAAAGTGAAACACATTGAAACAAAGCTATTTTGAATCATATGATAGTCAAATGCATTCCACAATGCTAATTGTATAAAATGAGAGTCAAACATATTCAAAAAAAGCTAATTGAATCAAATGAAAGTCAAACACAATCTAATAGAGCTTTTTGAATCAAATGAAAGTCAAATGTAATCAACAAAGATAATTGAATCAAATGAAAGTCATACACATTTAAACAAAGCTAATTGAATCAAATAAAAGTCAAACACATTCAAACAAAGCTTTTTTAATCAAATGAAAGTCAAATGCATTCTACAAAGCTAATTGAATCAAATGAAAGTCATACACATTCAAACTAAGCTAATTTAATCAAATTAAAGTCAAACACATTCGATCAAACCTTTTTGAATCAAATGAATGTCAAATGCTTTCAACAAAGCTAATTGAATGAAATGAAAGTCATACACATTCAAACAAAGCTACTTGAATAAAATGAAAGGTAAACACATTCAAATAGAGCTTTTTAAATGAAATGAAAATTAAACACATTCAAACAGACCTTTTTGAATCAAATGAATGTCGAATGCATTCAACAAAGCTAATTGAATCAAATGGATGTCATACACATTCAAACAAAGCTAATTGAATCAAATAAAAGTCAAAAACATTCATACAAAGATTTTTGAATCAAATTTAAGTCAAATGCATTCAACAAAGCTATTTGAATCAAATGAAAGTCAAACACATTTAAACAAAAAAAATTGAATTAAATGAAAGTAAATCACATTGAAACAAAGCTATTTGAATCATATGAAAGTCAAATGCATTCCACAATGCTTATTGAATCAAATGAAAGTCAAACACATTCAAACAAAGGTAATTGAATCAAACGAAAGTCTAACACATTCAAACAAAGCTTTTTGAATCAAATGAAAGTCAAATGCATTCAACAAAGCTAATTGAATAAAATGAAAGTCAAAAACTTTTAATCAAAGCTAATTGAATCAAATGAAAGACAAACACATTCAAAAAGAGCTTTTAAAATCAAATGATAGTCAAATGCATTCAACAAAGCTAATTGTATCAAATGAAGGTCAAACACATTCAAACAAAGCTCAATTAATCAAATAAAAGTCAAACACATTCAAACAAAGCCATTTCAATCAAATGAAAGTCAATTACATTCAAACAAAGCAAACTAATTAAATGAAAGTCAAACACATTCAAAAAGAGCTTTTTAAATCAAATGAAAGTCAAATGCATTCAACAAAGCTAATTGTATAAAAGGAAAGTCAAACACATTCAAACAAACCTTTTGATTAAATGAATGTCAAATGCATTCAACAAAGCTTATTGAATCAAATGAAAGTCAAACACATTCAACAAAGGTAATTGAATCAAATGAAAGTCAAACACATTCAAACAAACCTTTTTGAATCAAATGAAAGTTTAATGCATTCAACAAAGCTATTTGAATTAAGTGAAAGTCAAATACATTCAAACAAATCCATTTCTATCAAATTAAAGTCAAACACATTCAAACAAAGCTAATTGAATCAAATGAAAGTCAAACACAATCAAAAAACCTTTTTGAATCAAATGAAAGTCAAATGCATTCAACAAAACTATTTGAATTAAATGAAAGTCAAATACATTCAAACAAATCCATTTCAATCAAATGAAAGTCAAACACATTCAAACAAAGGTAATTGAATCAAATGAAAGTCTAACACATTCAAATAATGCTTTTTGAATCAAATGAAAGTCAAATGCATTCAACAATGCTAATTGAATCAAATAAAAGTCAAATACATTCAAACAAAGCTAATTAAATCAAATAAAAGTCAAACACATCCAAAAAGAGCTTTTGAAATCAAATGAAAGTCAACTGCATTCAACAAGCTAATTGTATCAAATGAAAGATAAACACATTCAAACGAAGCTAATTGAATCAAATGAAAGTCAAACACAATCTAATAGAGCTTTTTGAATCAAATGAAAGTCAAATGTAATCAACAAAGATAATTGAATCAAATGAAAGTCATACACATTTAAACAAAGCTAATTGAATCAAATAAAAGTCAAACACATTCAAACAAAGCTTTTTTAATCAAATGAAAGTCAAATGCATTCTACAAAGCTAATTGAATCAAATGAAAGTCATACACATTCAAACTAAGCTAATTTAATCAAATTAAAGTCAAACACATTCGATCAAACCTTTTTGAATCAAATGAATGTCAAATGCTTTCAACAAAGCTAATTGAATGAAATGAAAGTCATACACATTCAAACAAAGCTACTTGAATAAAATGAAAGGTAAACACATTCAAATAGAGCTTTTTAAATGAAATGAAAATTAAACACATTCAAACAGACCTTTTTGAATCAAATGAATGTCGAATGCATTCAACAAAGCTAATTGAATCAAATGGATGTCATACACATTCAAACAAAGCTAATTGAATCAAATAAAAGTCAAACACATTCATACAAAGATTTTTGAATCAAATTTAAGTCAAATGCATTCAACAAAGCTATTTGAATCAAATGAAAGTCAAACACATTTAAACAAAAAAAATTGAATTAAATGAAAGTAAATCACATTGAAACAAAGCTATTTGAATCATATGAAAGTCAAATGCATTCCACAATGCTTATTGAATCAAATGAAAGTCAAACACATTCAAACAAAGGTAATTGAATCAAACGAAAGTCTAACACATTCAAACAAAGCTTTTTGAATCAAATGAAAGTCAAATGCATTCAACAAAGCTAATTGAATAAAATGAAAGTAAAAAACTTTTAATCAAAGCTAATTGAATCAAATGAAAGACAAACACATTCAAAAAGAGCTTTTAAAATCAAATGATAGTCAAATGCATTCAACAAAGCTAATTGTATCAAATGAAGGTCAAACACATTCAAACAAAGCTCAATTAATCAAATAAAAGTCAAACACATTCAAACAAAGCCATTTCAATCAAATGAAAGTCAATTACATTCAAACAAAGCAAACTAATTAAATGAAAGTCAAACACATTCAAAAAGAGCTTTTTAAATCAAATGAAAGTCAAATGCATTCAACAAAGCTAATTGTATAAAAGGAAAGTCAAACACATTCAAACAAACCTTTTGATTAAATGAATGTCAAATGCATTCAACAAAGCTTATTGAATCAAATGAAAGTCAAACACATTCAAACAAAGGTAATTGAATCAAATGAAAGTCAAACACATTCAAACAAACCTTTTTGAATCAAATGAAAGTTTAATGCATTCAACAAAGCTATTTGAATTAAGTGAAAGTCAAATACATTCAAACAAATCCATTTCTATCAAATTAAAGTCAAACACATTCAAACAAAGCTAATTGAATCAAATGAAAGTCAAACACAATCAAAAAACCTTTTTGAATCAAATGAAAGTCAAATGCATTCAACAAAACTATTTGAATTAAATGAAAGTCAAATACATTCAAACAAATCCATTTCAATCAAATGAAAGTCAAACACATTCAAACAAAGGTAATTGAATCAAATGAAAGTCTAACACATTCAAATAATGCTTTTTGAATCAAATGAAAGTCAAATGCATTCAACAATGCTAATTGAATCAAATAAAAGTCAAATACATTCAAACAAAGCTAATTAAATCAAATAAAAGTCAAACACATCCAAAAAGAGCTTTTGAAATCAAATGAAAGTCAACTGCATTCAACAAGCTAATTGTATCAAATGAAAGATAAACACATTCAAACGAAGCTAATTGAATCAAATGAAAGTCAAACACAATCTAATACAGCTTTTTGAATCAAATGAAAGTCAATTGTATTCAACAAAGCTAATTTAATCAAATGAAAGTCATACACATTCAAACAAAGCTAATTGAATCATGTGAAAGTCAAACACATTCAAACAATCCTTTTTGAATCAAATGAAAGTCAAATGCATTCAACAAAGCTAATTGAATCAAATGAAAGTCATACATATTCAAACAAACCTACTTGAATCAAATGAAAGTTAAACACATTCAAATAGAGCTTTTTGAATCAAATGAAAGTCAAACACATTCAAACTAACCATTTTTAATCAAATGAATGTCAAATGCATTCAACAAAGCTAATTGAATCAAATGAAAGTCATACACATTCAAACTAAGCTAATTGAATCAAATGAAAGTCAAACACATTCAAATAAACCTTTTTGAATCAAATGACAGTCAAATGCATTCAATGATGCCAATTGAATCAAATGAAAGTCATACGCATTCAAATAAAGCTAGTTGAATCAAATGAATATCAAACACATTCAAACAATCCTTTTTGAATCAAATGAAAGTCAAATGCATTCAACAAAGATAATTAAATCAAAAGAAAGTCATACATATTCAAACAAACCTAATTGAATCAGTGGGGTATGTCTATTCCTAAGAAATGCTCTTGGGTGCTCAAAAAAATTCAGAAATGCAGGGGTTTAATTGACAATATTGGTAATTGGGATACAGTGATGCAGGGGAGTAGGTTCAAGATTAAGAAAATGTACAAAGCCATCATTATTCAATCACTTGGAGAAGGATCATCTGTAACAACCTGGCTTCCCCTAAAAGCTTGTTCATTACCTGGATAGCTATTAAGAACAGGCTTCTGACTAAAGACAGGCTACAACATTGGAATATTCCTTGTGATCTTGTCTGTTTTCTATGCAATTAGAGCTCAGAAACTATGTAGCACTTGTTTTTTTACTGTGCTTACAGCAGAACTATCTGGCTTCAAGTTTTAAGGGTGTTTGGATTTCAAAGATGTGTTGGCTATCTTGATGTTAAGAAGGACTGGTGTTTGGGGGTTTTTTTTATGTGTCCTGCGGGAGAGTTACAATTTCCTAGTATGCTCCTTCCTTTGCCTTTACCTGCACAAATAACGGAATAATCCGGCTGGGGCTGGGGTGTTCCGCCTCCGAAGATTAAGTTAGTCTCTTTCTTAATGAGGAAATAAGACAATAAATGCTTCTCGATTTGAGAGCGTTTGCAAGGGGATTTGTGTTTGGTTCGTTGGTGGAAAATGATTCGATCCCCATTAATGAGGTCTGCCCTTACTATTTATAGGTGGGGAGAGCTGTACCTCAATTAGGGTACAATGACACGTGTCGCAAAGGGATTGGGCCTTTGCTGACCATTGCAAACTTGACACGTGGCAAGCCTTTATAAGGTTACGTGTCTTAGGGGGATTTTTACCCTAAACATCTGCCCCTCACAGGTGTGACGTGGCATGTCCACGTGTCACCTGTGACAAGTGTCTGACGCATGGGAGGAGACGGTTCGTCTTCTTCCCTCCTTTTTTCAAATTTCAAGTTTTAGGGCAGAAGGCATCGTTTCGCCTTCTGCTCCTTCTCTATAAATGAGAGACATTCTCTCTCTCCTCCACACTTTGCATAATTTTTCAAAAATTTTCTGAGAGCACTTTGATACCGGCTGCATAATTTCCTAAGTTTACTTGCATCCGGCATTTTCGAATCAAGCACATCCGGCGACCGATTGAGTATTCTTTCTCCAATCTCTAAGGTACCGACTGTTCTTTTCTTTCTACTTTTAACTTCCGTTTTTATAGGACTTTGAATGTTTTTACCCCATCCGGGTTGCATACCGCCTGGGGGGGGGCATTTAACCCATATCCCAATGTTGAATTCTCTCCCTCAGCCGGCATAGCTCCGTTTGAGGGGTCTTCAACCTTTAAGAATGATGCATTCTAAACACCCCCATCCGGTTTAACACCGTCTGGGGGATCTCTAATCCCTTCCCAAATAGACTTGTCCTTTATATAACCAGGCATTCAAAGTACCCATCCGGTGAAACTCCGTTTGGCGTACTTCTGAGCTTTTACCGAGAAATGATTTCAAAAACCCCAACCGGTTTTAAAGCCGGTTGGGTCATCATCCTTGTCTTTCTCATGACCTTTCAAATTTTAAGATGCCTTCAATGCACCCCCATCCGGTGACTCACCGTCTGGGTATTGTTTGAGCAGGCTTCTTTTTTTTTTTTTTTTTTTTAATAACAAGGCTTTTAAAGCATCCCCATCCGGTATTACACCGCTTGGGTATTTTTTTTGTCAAGAAATGAATTCAAAAACCCCAACCGATTTTAAAGCCAGTTGGGTCATCATTCTTGTCTTTTCGCGACCTCTTCAAATTTAAAGATGCGTTCAATGTACCCCCATCAGGTGACTCACCGTCTGGGTATTGTTTGAACATGCCTTATGGAAACAGGTCTTACTATATCCTCATCTGGTATTTTACCGTTTAAGGTATGGTTGACCCTAAATGCTGCTTGCAGCACCTACATCCGGCATCTTTACCGGATGGGGTATCTCTGACCCAACTTCCCTAATACCGTCTGGGGTATCATGGAGTGAGCCTTACAATTCTTTTTACTACTTTTGCCAATGCTTATCACAACCCCCCCCCCCCATCCTGTTTAATACCGTTTTGGGGTACTTCTAACCTAGCTCACTGAATACCGTCTGGGGTATTATTCAGTGAACTTTACAATTTATCTAGCTAAATTTTACAATAATGCAATTCATCACCCCCCATCCGGTCTTATACCGTCTGGGGTACTTTTGACCTAGCTCGCTGAGTACCGTCTGGGGTATCATAGAGAGATTTACAACAATTTAGCTAGCCTTTACATAAATGCAAGTCACAACCCCTCATCCGGTCTAATACCGTCTGGGGTATTATAGAGAGCTTTTCGATAATCTAGTTAGCTTTTACAAATGTTTGGAAAGAACCCCCATCCGGCCTTAAACCGTCTGGGGTACTTCTGACCCACATCATTGAACACCGTCTGGGGTGTTCTTGGGCGAGTTAGTGAATAACCGGCTAAGCATTTGCTTTGTCTTTTCCAGCTTTAAACAATTTTGTGGAGTTCCCCGCCTGAGGTGACTTCAAGCCAACTCTTTCAACTTTCTCATTTCAAAGGTACCGCCTGCATCCCATACTTGTCACTTTCTTTTATTTCCGGTTGCATAGTATTAGGATATGGACTACACCAATGCACACACAGCACAGCCTACGACTATGGTCATCCGGTCACCAGGAACGGCTGAGTCTAGGACTGGGATTGCCGTCTGGGGGTGCTTGGAACAACCTTCACCTACATCAAATCCGAGCGTCTCTGTTCATGTGCAGGACAGAATGGCTCGGATCAGAGTGGCGGCAGTCGGTCCTGATTACCAGTCCGACGATGCAGCCATTGATCCGGCTGACCCTATAAATCAGGAACAAGCCGAGGAACCGGCTGAGTTGGGTCCTAATGAAGAGGTTCCGCAAGATTCCCCGAATACACCTAGCACACCGGGTGACAGTATCTTGGATAGCTCTAGTTCCAACGCTGAGGAATCCGGAGAGGGATCTGGTGAAAAATCCGGAGAGGGGTCAACTGATAATGAGGAGTCCGGCCCTGGCCCTGATGAAGAGTCTTTTGAAGAGGCGGCTCCCATTGATAAAGAGGCCTACTAATGGCCGGCTAAGGGCAACCTAACTGATATGACCATGTCTGCCAGGGATGTGGTCACTTTAAACGCCACACTCCCTGCTTTTTTAAAGAAGAAGCCGGTTGGGGAGGAATGGGAAGTGGTTATCCCGCCTGTAGAGGCAAGCGTCGTTTGGACCGACGACGTGGACAATGCCGACAAATACTTCGGCTGCTACGAGGCGGCATTTACAGCCGGCCTCCGGTTCCCCCTCCATCACTGCATTAAAGCCATACTAAAGGGGTATCACTTGGGTGTATGGCAGTTGACCCCTAATTCATGGGTCAACATTCTTGGATATATTGCCGCCTGCGAGCTGCAGGGTGTCAAGCCAAGCTGGCAAGCATTTGCGCATATGTATTACTTAAGCAGAGCGCCGGGTGGGTGGAATGCGTGGTACACTCTCACCACGCTTCCGGAGTATATGATGACTTTGTACAAGCCGTCCAAATGGAGTAATTGGAAGAGTAAATTTTATGTCGTCTCTTCCCCATCCCCCCAACTTAACCGCCGGCTGCGTAGATACAATAAGCATCCGGCATTGCTGGGAAGAAAATGCGCTCTCCCTAGAGTACCGGGTGAGGCTTGGGACCAAATAATGCAGAAGGGTCTCTTTCTGAAGACAACCGCCCCACTGGATGATGGAGGCGATATCATAGTTCCCCAATTTTGGGTGCCCCATCCGGATTGGTTTAAGGATGAGGCTTTTTTGTCCCTTTGTAATTTAAGTACCATGTTTAACAAGGGTAGGTTCACTGATTGATCAAGTCTTTCCCGGATGGGTATGCTTTGTGTGATCTCTAACCATGTTTTCTCTCTTTTTTTTTTGTAGAAGAAGCAAAAAGAATGGTGCCACCAGAGAAGACACCAGCTACTTCTGCCATTCTTTTGAGGAAGAAGCAGCTTGAAGAGAAGAAGGCGGCGCTGGACGCCAAGAATGTCGGGGTAGTCTTTCCTTAACCATCTTTCTGTTTACAGTTTATTCTTCTTTTGCCGGATGTACCCTTTTTCTTGTTACAAGGTTTTTACCGGATGCATCCTCTTTTGACTGTTTTCAGGCCGGGAGCCAAGTCATACCTCGCTCTGTAGCGAGTATGCAAAAACGACCGGTAGGAAATATTCCCAAGCTAGCCGCCAAAGTGCCTAGGGTGGCGGTTCCTGCCCCGGCTGCTGGTCAGAAACAGAAGACGCCTGACAAGGACAGGCCAACAACAGCAGGGAAGAGCCTGCAATTCACTCCCCACATTGAAATGGTGGTGGAGTCAGCAAGACCGGATGCTCGTACTTAGACGGGCTCCGGTTCTTTAGCGGCTGGGGGGGCTTTGACCCCACTGTCCGAAAAAGGTAAAACTTCTGCCTTTGATCCCCCCTGGCCGCTTGGGCATATGAGAGTAAAAACCCAAGCAAGCCAATCCGGGGATTCTTCTGGACACCGCCTTGATATTGGCGAGGCATATGCCTAATATCTTACAGATGATTCTATGCTTGCAGATACAACCTCCAGCCGTCCAAACTACCAGCAATACGCTAAGAGGATGGTCAAGACCATCACTCGGTCTGAGAGAGAAGTTGTGCCGGCTGTGCACACGGTCAATCTTGACCGGATCACTTCTCTTCTTGCTGAGGTACATAAACCGGATGGCCTATGATTAAGCAATAATCTTTTTTACCGTGGTGCAAGTACTTTGTTTTTGGTCTTTCCTAACACTTCTCCCGGCTGATATCGTAGACGCTGCTGAGAGTTGATGGGCTTAGCGTCCCTCTTCGCAAGAAGCAGGAGGAGGTAAGAGACGCTCAGAAGCGCGCATCTGAGCTTATTGACGTTTGCCAATTCAATGCCATTTCATATGACTTGGAAACTGAACTAAGGAAGTTGCAACAGGAGGAACTGCTGAAGAAGGCGGCTGAAGCTGGGGAGGCGGCCTTGAAGAGAGTTGATGAGCTTGAGCTTCAAGTCAAAAATCTTCAAACTGACCGTAAAGCCTTGGAGAATGGTGACAAGGAGAATGTCAATCTCCGGAAGGACAACAGCCGGTTGGTAACTGAACTTGCAAACAATCAGGCGGCTCATAAGAAAGAGCTTGAAGAGGAACAACTCCGCCTGATTGCAGAAAATGAGGCCGACTGCGAAGAACGTATGAAGCCGGCTTGGAACCTGATCCATCCGGATTTTGAGTACGAATACTGGAATCTTCGATACCAGTATGCCTCTGAGGTTTATGAGGCAAAGGTACTCGGGGCTGACCCTCCTCCCGCTTTTGACGAGTTGGTTGAGGGCAACAATGTGATTTAGCCAGATAGGGCTAATCAAGAAGCGCAAGTGGAGGATCAGCAAGCGGTGGAGCAGTCGGCCGAAGTTCTAGTCGATCCAACTCAATAGCCGGAGCATCAGCAGCAGCAAGCTCAACAACAACAACCTCGACAACAACAACCATAAACATTTTCTATCTTCTTTTCCGGCCTGCGAGCCGAGTATCTTTGAGTGTAACTTTCCCGGACGGGGGTCCGGTTAACATTTCTATATATAAATTTTTAATCTACTAATCGACGCAGTCGGTTTTGCTATTCTACTATTTGCATTTTTTTTATGCATTTTCTAAAAGTTTTACAAGTTTCTACTACTCATCCGGTTACCATGAACAACCGTTCTATTTTTCGCCGGATGAAGCGATGGTACCATGATATGCCCCTGAAATGGCTAACTGTTTACTCCAACGGTAAACAGGCAGCCGTTTCATTGGCAGCCGGATGGGTGATCAATGGTTGATCTACTCCTACTCCGGATGTTGCAATAAAATGCCCCTGAAATGGCCAACTGTTAACTCCAACGGTAACCAGGCAGCCGTTTCATTGGCAGCCGGATGGGTGATCAATGGTTGATCTACTCTTGCCCCGGTTGGTACAATAAAATGCCCCTGAAAAGGCTCTGTTTACTCCAACGGTAAATAGGCAGCCGTTTCGTTGGCAGCTGGAT
Source organism: Chenopodium quinoa (assembly GCF_001683475.1). Classification (NCBI taxonomy): domain Eukaryota; kingdom Viridiplantae; phylum Streptophyta; class Magnoliopsida; order Caryophyllales; family Amaranthaceae; genus Chenopodium; species Chenopodium quinoa. The sequence continues at coordinate 208,029 of NW_018745591.1, forward strand.
GGGTTGTAAAACCGTTTGTGTGGCTTTTAGATAATACCCGGTTGCATTAACCCACTAGGATTTTAAATTTGCCGGATGGACCACTTTTGGGTCCTTGCCGGATGAATCCTAGATGCAAAGGATCATTTCTAACGGCTGCAAGTTTCTTTTAAGTAAATGTCGTTTGAGTCATTTGATCGCTAGAACAATGTACCACCCAGAAGGGAGCTGTTCTCTTCAACGATTTCACCCGAATGGGTGTCGTTGGATGACTGCTCTTTTTGGAGCAGTGTGTTTTTTTTTTGCAAGTGTTCTTCCGTCTGTGTTTTTGCACTAGACAGGTGCTAATACAGTTGTATGAATGGAAAATATAGGCTTTCACATTTCAATATTAATTACAGAAAATTACAAATTCCTTAGAAGTAGTACTTTTTCAAGTTATCTACATTCCAGGTACGAGGCAGCTGCATTCCGTCTAGGGTTTCCAGGCGGTTTGTGCCGTTTCTAATTTCTTCAAAAATCCAGTAGGGTCCTTCCCAGTTTAGGGTCAGTTTCCCTTGTTCATTCGCCCTACCGGTTGCCTCAAGCTTTCGTAAAACAAAATCTCCAACTTTGAGGGGTCGTTTGCGCACCCTTTTGTTGTAGGCCCTCGTCATTCGTAGACGGTAGATTTCATGACGCAAGGTGGCATTGCCCCTTCTTTCAGGAAGAGTATCCAGAGCCAGGCGCATGGCTTCCCAATTTGCCTTTTCATCATATAACATGATTCGAAGTGTTGGCTCATATAATTTAATGGGAAGCACCGCCTCTGTGCCATATGCCATAAGAAATGGAGTTTCACCGATTGACCCCTTCTCAGTAGTTCTGATAGACCAAAGAACATGAGTCAGTTCCTCTGCCCAAAGACCGTCTGCTTTTTCAATCTTCTTCTTTATGCCGCCTGAGATGAGCTTTTTAAAAGCTTCAACTTGACCGTTTGCTTGAGGACGGCCAACGGATGCAAAGTAATGGGAAATCCCTTGATCTTGCAACCAAGTCTTTAGGACAGGCATTTCGAACTGGGGGCCATTGTCAAAAACCATTGACATAGGTACACTGAACCGGGTGATGACATTTCTCCAGATGAAGGAGATGCCATCCTTAGTTTTGATGCCCTTTACCGCCTCGGCCTCAACCCACTTAGTGAAGTAATCAACGACCACTAAAATGTATCTTTTGTCGCTTGGGGCAGGAGTGTATGGCCCCAAAATATCCATGCCCCATTTGGCAAAAGGAATAGGGCTGTGAATAGCCGTTAAATCAGTGGCCGACTGTCTGATCAGCCGGCCAAACTTCTGGCACTTGTCACATCTTTTTACCAGATCTAATGCATCTGCCTCGAGAGTGGGCCAAAAGTATCCCTGCCGCCTGGCTCTTTTGGCAAGGGTCTTCCCGCCAATGTGCGATTCACAGAAGCCGGCATGTAGATCTTCCAGTATTTCCTTTCCCCTTTTTAGGGTAACACATTTGAATAGCGGCTGCAGGTAACCCTTCCGGAAGAGTTCACCTTTGTGCATTCTGAAGCTTAATGCTCGTCTTTTAAGAGCAGCCGCCTCTGATGAGACACCCGGTAGAGTGCCGTCTACTAAGTAGGCCCGGATGGGGTCCATCCAAGTGGAGCTTCGATCTAGAACTCCAATGGGATCATGTTCAATGCTTTTCTTTTCCATGACTTCCCAGAAGACTGACCTAGGCGTATCACATGTGGCGGATGATGCCAATTTTGATAGTGCATCCGCCTGATTATTCTCGGACCTGGGTACTTGATTTAGATTGAATTCATCAAATTCCCCAGCCTCCTCTTTGACCGCCTGAAGATACTTAATCATCACCGGATGGGTGGCCTCATAGTCACCGTTGTACTGGCTAACGATGAGTTGAGAATCAGAACAGGCGTCAACTTTCCTTGCCCCGGCTGCCTTACACATGCGGATACCGGCTAGCAGGGCCTGGTATTCAGCTTCATTATTTGAAGCTTGAAATTTGAATCGTAGAGCATATTCGTATTTGTCCCCCTCTAGAGAATGACAAATTACGTCTGCCCCACAACCATTCACAGTAGAGCTCCCGTCTACATATACTTTCCAAACTTGATCATTTTAATCCGTCTGTATCGGCCTTGTCATTTCAACAATAAAGTCGGCAAACGACTGACCCTTCACTGCCCGTCTAGGTTCCAAAGTGATTTCTAGACTCTGAATTTCCACAGCCCATTTAATCATTCTTCCGGATGACTCTAAAGTGGTCATAGGCCTTTTGAGCGGTTGGTCAGTATAGACGGTAACCGGATGAGCCAGGAAATAAGGTTTCAACCGCTTAACTGCCTTGAACAAAGCCAGACCGAATTTTTCGATCATGGGATAGCGAAGTTCAGCATTCCGGAGGACGTGGCTTATAAAGTAGACCGGGAGCTGGTTGCCGTCTCTCTTAGCTAGGAGAACGACACTTAAGGAATGATCTGAGACGGCCACTAATCTTGGCAAAGAATACAAGTGTTGCTACAACCTTTGAAATGCCGCCTCAACCTCTTCACCCCATTCAAACCTTGACCTCTTTTTGATTGCTTGAAAAAAGTAAAGGCACTTGTCACCTGACCGGCTGAGGAATCTCCCCAATGCCGCCAGGCAACCGGTAAGCTTTTGAGCCTCCCTGATGGTACGAGGCGACTGCATGTTAATCACCGCCTGTACTTTGTCAGGATTGGCCTCTATGCCTCTCTGATCAATCAAAAATCCGAGAAACGTTCCAGACTCAACTCCAAAGACGCATTTTTTTGGGTTTAACATGACTTTATGCCGCCTAAGGGTGGGAAAGGTCTCTCGGAGGTCGGCTAGATGATCCGCCTGTAGTTTTGACTTGACTATCATGTCATCGATGTACGCCTCCACATTCCTTCCAATCTGATCATAAAAGACCGAGTTCATCATTCGTTGGAATGTGGCAGGCGCATTCTTCAGCCCAAACGGCATCACCCTGTAGCAATATATCCCTTGATCTGTGATGAAAGTCGTCTTTTCTTGGTCTTTCTTCCACAAGGGTATCTGATGGAAGCCGGAGTAGGCATCCATAAAACTCATCAGGGCATGGCCGGTTGTAGAGTCTACCAAATGATCTATCTTTGGAAGCGGGTAGCTATCTTTTGGGCAAGCTCTGTTTAAGTTCGTGTAATCTACGCACATCCGCCAGGTTCCATTCGGCTTTTTCACAAGGACAACATTGGCTACCCAATCCGGGTAGTAGCATTACTGGATAAACCCAGCATCTAAGAGTTTCTTGACCTCGGTTGCTGCCGCCTGGGACCTTTCCTCGCCATGGTTCCTTTTCTTTTGCCTGACCGGCTTCTTCTTAGGATCCATAGCGAGTTTATGAACAGCGAGATCCGGGCTTACACCCGGCATCTCTTCTAATTCAAAGGCAAACACATCTTTGAACTCCTTCAGCAAAAGGAGCAAGTCAGGTTCCAAGCTTTCAAAAGCAACCGTTTCAATCTTGACGGTTCTGTCTGGCCGGCTATCTTCAAGGACAATGCCAATTATTTCTCCAGCCGGCTGGGGGCGAAGGCCGTCTGGCCTCTCCCCTGACAGTGATTGCTATTATTTCTCTTTTACAGGCGCCAATTAGTCCGCCTTCCTCTTTTTACCGGCTTGCTGAGTAGCCGGTGAGCTTTGATCACAGTCGTCAAGTTCAACTATTTCTTTCTCTTGACCGTTTGTGTCAAGCGTTGGTTTGATGTCCGAGAGGTAACACTCTCTCGCCATCTTTTGGTCCCCACTCAAGGAACCGACTGTGCCATCATCCCTTTCAAACTTGATCAACATTAGAGATGGGATGATGACTGCTTTTGAGATGTTAAGGGTTGGGCGGCCAACAATCAAGTTGTAGGCAGTCAGCTCTTCTACAACAAGAAACTTGACAACCATGTGCCGGCTCTTTCCCTTCTCTCCAAACCGGATGGGTAGATCAATCATGCCCACCGGATGTACTACTCCTCCCCCAAAACCAACAAGAGGGTATGAAGCCGGATGCATGCTACTGGGCTTGTACTTGAGTTTTTCCAAGCACCGGTAGCTTATGAGGTCAGATGAGCTCCCGGTATCAATCAAGATCCGGCCAACTCTTTAATTGGCGATTTTGCACTCGATGACTATTGGGTCATCATGAGGCCGCCTGACCTCTCCTCTATCTTTCTTGGAGATATTAATTTCCGGAAATCAATATTCAGACGATTGGCCCTCATCTACTGAGTTGACCAGTTTCCGAATGTTATCCTTTGTGCCCCGGATGGTAGGCCCACCTCCCGCAAATCCACCGGCTATGGTCAGGATGGTATCCTCATCCGTATCCGATTGAGTAGTCGACGTCTTTGGGGGTGGTCCTTTTACTTGTTTGGGAGCACCCTTTGACTTGGATAGATAGGACTTGAGAGCCCCTTCATCAGCAAGCCGGTCAAAGAGCCGCCTGAGGCTAAAGCAACCCTCAGTGTCATGGCCAATTTCTTCATGAAAAAGGCAATATTTGCTCTTATCCCGGACGCTTACAAGACTCTTCATGGGAGCCGGTTTTTCAAGATTCAACCGGTCCTTTACTTCTTTGAGAATGGAGGCACAATCCTTGTTGAATTCATACTTTGGCACATACGGATCCGACCTCTTTCTTTTCTGGAAAGGTTGTCCGGATGAGTCTGCTGCCCATACCCCCTTTCTCTTATTTTCTTCCTTTTTGGCCGGCTGGGTAGGCTGGTTCTCTTTTTTGTCGAACCTTTTGTAATCTGTTGGAAGTTTCACTGCACAGAGTTCCATTGCTTGAATGTAAGCCTCCGCCTTCATAAGCGCCTCGTGAAGAGTAGAGACCCTCTTCCTAACCAAATCAAACTTAAAAGTTGACCCGTCGTTTAAGCCTTTAAAGAAATCAGTGTAGGCAACGTCATCAAAAAATCCATGGATTTGGATCCTCATCAGGTTAAACCGCCTGACATATGACCAGATCCCCTCCTTATCTCCCTGCTGAATTGCCCCTTGATCAAGGCTTGTTTTCTTGGCAGGAATATTCATAGAAAAGTTGGATGTAAACCAGTAGGCGAGTGTCCTGAAATTATTGATGCATCCGGCTGGGAGGTTGCCAAACCAACGTTGAGCAATCCCTTTCAACGTTGTCGGGAAGCACCTACACCATGAGGCGTCATCCAAACCCTGCAAATACATCGGGTTGGTGTATGCCATGAGGTGATCTTCCGGGTTGGTGGTACCGTCATAGTCACCCACCAACACGTTTTTAATTTTTGTCGGCTGGGTCATCTCGGTGATTTCCCTGGAAAACGCGGTTGGCTGTTCCCTAAGGTTTAGCAGCCGGAGCTGCCAGTCCATAGGCTGGACGGGCGGCTGCTGCTGCCCCCCGAAAAGACCCGGCTGTGCATAAGGAGATCCAAAAGGCGTGTGTGGTGTCCCATGCAATGCCGGTTGGATGATATGAGGGCCGGATCGAGCGGAAACCTCGCTCGTCCGGCTGTCATTGTTTGTTCTCGAGTGCCTCTCTGATGTGACATTGAAGCTGTCTCGAAAGGTCGATGTTGATGCCAACTCGGAGCGCTGCTGAGTCTTTTTATCCTGAATGAGCATCCGAGCATCAGAATAGACTTTCTTTGTTCCATCTGGCTTTATGTGTCGGATGGGTTTTTTGGCTCCATCCATGGGAGTATGAATTTTTGAGAAATCAATGGGCCTAGCCGAAACTTTTGACTTCGGGAGTGGTGTAGATGCTCTACCCTTCACTGTATTGGCCGTCTTTTTTCCAAGACGCCTTTCTTCCGCTTGACCCTTACGGGGGCCGGCTGTGTTATCTAGAAGGCCTTTGATTTCCCCTTTGAAACACATCATCATGTTCATGAGTTCATCCCTGGAGACCGGGGTGGCCCCTTCTGAAGCAGGAGTTAACCTAAGTGGTCCCCTGATTGGATGGTTTGGGCCCGCCTACTGCTCTGTCCGTTCCCTTTTGTCTTTGGAACGAGTATGCTTGGTCCGAGTGGTTGTAGGTCTCAACCTCATGGTTGTAGGCTGTATCTTGGTCCGAGTGGACCTCAGCCTCACCAGCAGGTTGACTACCTTTACCCGGCAGTACTGGTTCTGAATTCATCTAGAAAGTACTCTCCCCACAGACGGCGCCAGATGTTTGGGGGTTTTTTTATGTGTCCTGCGGGAGAGTTACATTTCCTAGTATGCTCCTTCCTTTGCCTGTACCTGCACAAATAACGGAATACTCCGGCTGGGGCTGGGGTGTTCCGCCTCCGAAGATTAAGTCTCTTTCTTAATGAGGAAATAAGACAATAAATGCTTCTCGATTTGAGAGCGTTTGCAAGGGGATTTGTGTTTGGTTCGTTGGTGGAAAATGATTCGATCTCCATTAATGAGGTCTGCCCTTACTATTTATAGTAGGGGAGAGCTGTACCTGAATTAGGGTACAATGACACGTGTCGCAAAGGGATTGGGCCTTTGCTGACCGTTGCAAACTTAACACGTGGCAAGCGTTTATAGGGCCACGTGTCTTAGGGGGATTTTTACCCTAAACAAATAGTGCCAAAAATCGAAGTCTTAAAAGTTTTAGACATGGAGTGATGGAGTAAATATCTTTGAAGGTGGAAATTACAGTTTTTAATTACCTGTAGGGCCTGTATAAGAAGCAAGCTGCCTGCATCATAAATCAAGGAGTAGCATCCATTAATAATCAATTATTTGCAAAATTGAGGAATTAGTGAGCTCAATAAAACAGAACAAGTGTACTCTGTTGCATAACCCAAACGCTCGGCCAAAGGGGTGATGCTTAACAAACTTAAAAAGAAGATCCACCCCTGAAATCCATACAAATCCTATAAGTAATATCAGTATACATACCATCACTATAACTTAAAAACAAGCTAAAGAAACCTACATCATGATCCCTCTAGAAGAAGCGATTCAAACCATCTTTCTAGCAAGTTCTAACTTATTTTCACAAATCTCCAAATTATTTTATTTTTCTTTTATTGCAGAATTGCATTGAATTCATAAAGCCCTCACGAAGCCTTAGACGCACTTAGAAAACAAGGCAATGTCCTCTCAAATAAATATCTCCAAACAAGACAATTTAATAAATAGTTTAAAACAAGACTCTAGCCAGCATATTCAAATCAGATTTCATGATACCAAACACCAAAAATAAGAAAATTTAACACATTCATAAGCACAAACAAAGAGCCCCACTAATCACTGAACTAAAATAAATAACTAATTGATTAGATCTTAGACTCCTTTCTCTTAACATCCAAAGAAAAATTCAAGTAGGAATCCTTAATCAATTAATCTTAGACTGTAATAACAAACTACTCACCTTGGTCAGTAGTCGAGTGAGGCACAAGAAGCCCGTTTTTGTTTCCTTCCATGAGGTCTTTACAACGGGAATATAATCCGCCAACTCGGATTCAAATGTACTGCAAAAACACAACAATTCATAGTGTGACTATCAAAAATTAGCCTTATCACAAAATAACCCAAACCAAAGGAACATTAAACCACTAATAATCTCAGCAGCTTAAGCAGGCAAACCTGTAAAAGTTCTCAGACCCGTCGATTGCGACCAAACAATATGCATTAGTCAACTTAGAGAACACACCCACTTCACAATTGTTCTCAAATTGAAGCCCTACAAAATATCCATCATAAACATATTGAAGCAAACAAAAATTGACACTCAAATCCAATGCTTGAAAAAATTGACTAATGCATACAAATTTTAATTAGTATGAATATAGTGAAACTCAACTTGTTCATAGGCCAATTATAATGAATTAAACTAATTATTTATCAAAACAAACTCAGATTTATAGCAAAGTTATGGAATGAAAAAAACAAAGAGAAAAAAAGAAACAGTGAACCCAAAATAACGAGTCAAGTTCCAAAATCAAAGAACCCACAATACACAATCTACAGATTCTACACAGCCAAGGTTAGCAAAAACATTACTTGAAATTGGGAAAAAAATTTAGCAGAAAAACGCAGATTAAAAAAAATTAATCAAAAACACAACGTAATACCACAAATTTCAACTAAATCTATAACAAAATCAACAAAAAATACAGCATAAAAGAATATAAAGATGAATTAAGCGAAAAAGAGAAGAAACTTACTTGTAATTGGGGAAAAAATTGAGCGAAAGATAGATTTATATTAGGGTTTTGTAAGCTTTAACAGGAAAAAAAAGAAAAAAAAAACCTTTCAAGCGCCGGTACCGGAAGTGAAAGGAATGGTGTCCTTCCAACAAGTGTATTCTTCCGATAGAGGGTTCAGAATTATTAAAGAGCTAATTCTTCAGTAAGGTCAAGTGATCGGAATGCCTAGGTGGAGGCCGCTTTCGATCAGTAATATCAATGTGCAATTAATCTTACAACTTAATCTTAACTGAACCCTTCGGGTCGAACCCAATCGAATCACCGATCCGAGACGACGAATTAATCCGAAAGGATTTAATGAGTCAGCAGAGTTTTACAAATACAAACGTCGGAAATCGAGCCTAGGGCGTCGAGACCGAGCGTCGCAAAATCACAAGCGACAAGTACGAGTGTGGTCGTAGCACCACAATGGTCTAACCATGTGGATGCTAGGCTAGTTCGAGCTAGCATGCACCTAGAATGGCTAGGCGCACCATCGCAGCCTAGGCATGCGCATGGCAGCCTATCGCAAAGCACCACAAGCCCTAGGCAGCCCATCGCAGCTAGCAGCGTGCTAGCCTAGGTGCTTGGGTGCGCATGGCAAGCCATCGCAAGTGCCACAAGCACCAGGCAGCCCATCGCAGCTAGCAGCGTGCTAGCCTAGGTGCCTGGGTGCATGTGGCAGGCTATCGCAGCACGCAGCCCAGGCCACGCACCATCGCAAGGCATGGCACCACGCACATCACCATCGCAATGCCAGGGGCTTGCGTGTGTGTGCGTGTGTGCCTCGCAGCCTCGCCTCGCAGCCTCGCACAGCAGCCTCGCACAGCAGCAGCAATGATGCGTGTGGGCTGGTGCGTGTGTGCGTGCAATAGGGATGCTAAGAGGATGGTGCGTGTGGCTGTGCGAGTGCATGCGAGGAAGAGCTAGCAAGCAGCGTCAAGCTCAGCATGCGTGGCTCGCTAGCAGCACGCATGCTAGGCATTGCGAGCATGGGGCTGGATGCGTGGGTGCGCGTAGTGTGGGAGTGTGTGAGTGTGCGAGGCAGTGCGTGGGAGTGCTAGGGCCAGCACCAGCACGCACCGGCGCCTAGCACCAGCACGCACCAGCGCATAACACCAGCACACACCAGCGCCTAGCACTGGCACGCACCAGCGCCAAGCATCAACCAACACTGCCTAGCTGGGATGCAAAGCTGGGCTGGTGCTGGGTGGCTGGGCTAGCTGGCACTGCTAGCTGGAAGAAGCCCAGCACCCCTTTGTGAGTGGCGGTTTGAGGGAGTGGGGACCAATAGGCTTGGATCATGCCTTGGGGAGTAAGGCAATGGTCCCCCCAAAGGTTCATGTTCCTCACCTAACCCTCTATCTCCCTTTGACATTTGTTGCATTGTGATTGGATTTATTTGTTAATATATTTTAGAAATAAATTAATTAGCAAATTATTCATTCTCCCACATTGGTTGGGGAATGAAGTTCAAGGGTTCATTTCCCTATAAATACCAAGCTAGGGTATTGGGAAATGAACAACCTTGAGTGGAATTAAAAAGGCAACTCTAAGAAAGAGTAAACCTTTGATTCGTAAAAGTCATAGTTATTTTGTCCGGGTCTTGACTAACCTTCAAGACTTAGGACGCTCGAGTCGGGTCGAGGGTACGATCCGTCGAAGATCTCGTCTTTTCGGGATTTTGAAGTAAGAGCTCTTTGGGAGCGAAGCACGCGTCAAAGGTATAATTCTTGTTCTTAATCTTGTTTGATTAAGTTTATTATGCTTGTTAATTGCTTTAATTAAGGGGCGGGTCTTGGTGGGTTTCCTTCCGCGTAGTGTCGGGTCACTACGAAACCCTACAAGAAGCGGTTAAAGGTGACGTTGTCTTGGTCGAAAGCGTTGCAGGCGACGGTGTCGCCGGTTTAACTGTCTCTCTAACTGTTCACCACTTGCTTTAACTTAAACAAGATTCAAACGAAAATCGAAGACCTCACACGAGAGATGAGAGCAGAACGAGATGGGAACGAAAGAGGAAGGAGAGATGAGAGCAGAACAAAAGATGAGAGAGAATGAGAGATGAGAGCAGAACGAGAGATGAGAGAGAACGAGAGCATGGCCAGAGAGGGAGAGAATGAAATAGAGAGGCGGATGAGAGAGATATAACAGCCCGGTTTTTTTTTAATTTCGTACCGATTTGAACCGGTGCTAAAACACTATTTCGCACCGGTTTGGACTGAATCGGTGCGAAATCCCTTTCTCCCTTTTTTTATTTATTTATTTTTTCTCTTTTGTAATTCGCTTCGGTTTGAACCGGTGCGAAAAAGATGATTTCGCACCGGTTTAATAGGAACCGGTGCGAAAGTCTTTTCCCCTAACCCGCCCATTTCTTTTACCACCGGTTTTCAAGAACCGGTGTGAAAAGTGCGGTGCCTAATTCATTTTTTCTACTAGTGATTTGACTAGGAGTAAAGCAGATTCCATCGCGGCGCGATAGCCTAGGAGCAGCGTGACAGGCTTATCGCGGCGCGGCAGCTTTATCGCTCAGCGATGGTTTTTGGAAAGATTAAATCGGATTGGGTTAACCGAATATCCGTACGTATTCTACTTTGACCGGGATTTAAAATAATTTAAAAATAGATGTTTTATCCGATGTAAAGTTCTTAAGTCTTTATATTTTCGAAAACAGGATAAATTAGAACCTTCTAGATGATTCTAGAAGCTATTAATAAATCCGAATGGATATAGACTCGAAAACAACCTCCTAAAAGATTCTAGAAGCTTATAATAAATCCTAATTGGTTTTGGAATGAGTTTAAGGCTTAATGGACCCTCCACATGATCATTGGGTCACAGGTAAGGCTCAGTTTGGACTCGGTTTAGTATTTTGGCCACAACTTCTTCGTTATAAGTCGGATTCGGGCTTATAATATATCGTTGGAAAGCTCTTTTCAAGCCCATCCAACTACATAATAATTGGACTGAGATTATAGACCAAAATAATCTGATTTCGACGTTTTTATAAATTGGACACAAAATGAATGATTTTTTGTTTAAAGACACGAAATGAATGATTTTGTGTTTAAAGACACGAAATGAATGATTTTGTGTTTAAAGACACGAAATGAATGATTTTGAATTAAAACATTTAAGGAAAGGTTAGAAATGGTCAAGGCTAAAGGAAACTTCATGAGACTCTTCAACTCTTCACCGAACTCGTTAATCAAATACGTGAAATGTTCTCATTATTGGGTTTGGTTTTTGAGGAGACACAATCAGGTGTCTACAATAGGACATTACCTGTAACAAACAATTTTACTATTTATTTGTCTACGACCATTAAAGGTTTTGTATTATATTGAATGTTATGACTATGACTTTTATGATTATATTCATATTATCATCAAACAATATTCATTAGATTATCAGTGCAAATTCAATTTAAGTATTAATAATTGAATAGAAACACATTGAAGACTTGAACATGTTTATTATCAACAAAAGGTTATATGACCGTATACATTATAGGTCATTTAATCATAAAACGATATATGTCATTCTTATGTCATTAATTTTTTGTTTAGAAATGTGATTCAACTAATTAAATATCAACGAACAACAATTTATGAATTATTCATTTAATCTTGCACTACCGTGCTTTTTGTGAATTAAAAAAAATACTATAATATTGTTTTCCAAAAAAATAAAAATAGCTAATAAAAAATTATATATATGGTTAACTTAACATTTGTAGTTTAAATGTCTTTTAATGTTTGACAAAATATTGTCAAGCCAAACTTATGTTATAAATCTTAAAATATGTCAATTTAAAAAATATGCCTTCAATAAATCGAGTTATAATAGTTAATAGTTAATTACTATCATCATAAATAGTATTCCATATATTGATACTATTCAAGTAAATAAAGCGGTAGAATGGAATATTTAGCAATGCTAAATTAAATTCATATAAAAGAGATATCAATCAATATAAAGGGATATCCTAAAATGTTTTCCAGATTATTGTTAGAATATATCACAATATATTCTGAATTTATCTTTGTTAAGTGTATATTTGTTATTACCTTGTAGTTAGTTTGTTCCTAACTTAGTGCTAGTTTGTTCTCTAATTATAGCCTAATCAGACGCTTGTATTTGTGTTAATAAACTGATGATTATTATGAAATCAATTAAGGGATTATAATGAAATCAATCATGGTATCCGCTTTTTATATGGTTAACTTAACATTTTTTTTGTTTTTGGAATCATATTAATTGATATCCCTTTTATATGAACCTAATGAAGGATCACTAAATATTCTGTTGTATCACGCACTTTATTCTGATAGTGTTAATATATGTAATACTACCTCCGTTCCTGAAAGTTCGACTCACTTACTATCCATCTGATCAAAATAAAATAACTTTGACCACAGTTTATGATTTATACAATAGAAATAAATTAGTATGAGGGATCTTATTAGATTCCCCTTATTATAAAATTTTCAAATGTCAATTTTTTTATAATTTTCCGTTATACATAGACGACAATATTCTTGGTCAAAGATGTTCATTGGCGATTGCGCAAATGCAAAGTGAGTCAAACTTTCAAGAACGGAGGGAGTATAATTTATGATGATAAGTAATTAACTATAATAACTTGATTTATTGAAGGTATAATTTTTGAAATTGACATAATGTAAGATTTGATTAGGGGATTTTTCCCTACCAATCACCATCTGACAAGTGGACCAAACAGGTTCTACCATGTGTCCGCCACGTGGACCAATAGGAGCCTGCCACGTGTCAGGCGTTGATGTGTCCACCAAGGACTAGTTTTGTCACGACACGTGTCCTCCCTCATGCCAAATGGGAAAGCCGGCCACCTAGGCCCAAAGTCTGTGGAAGCCCAATCAGCCCTAGGTTGACCTAAACCTAGGACTGGCACGCATCCCAAGGCATATAAATATTCCAATTAATCCTCATTAAAGGGGATTACGCCAATAATTACTCTCACCCAGAAAAAACACTTTACCTTTTTCCGCATTTATTACTCCTAAAGTAAGTACTAACTTGATCGTCGGAGGCAGAGCTCTCCCACCCCCCGGAGTCTCCGTTGTTTTGCAGTTACAGGCGCACGGTTCCAGTCTCGGAATTGTAACTCTCCCGCAGGACATCAGAAAACCCCGAAACATTTTGGCGCCGTTTGTAGGGATCGAACCCACGATCAGTCCTGACCTGGCGGTACATAAATTGGCTGTGGATCTGAAAAAGAAGTCGGTTAGGCAAAGGAAGCGGAACCATGGTGAAGAAAGAAGTCAGGCGGCTGCTGCCGAGGTTAAAAAGTTGCTTGATACAGGGTTCATTCGGCAATGTTACTTCCCTGACTGGATGGCAAATGTGGTACTAGTAAAGAAACCGAATGGTACCTGGTGAATGTGTGTGGACTACACCGATTTGAACAAGGCGTGCCCCAAAGATAGCTATCCTTTGCCTAAAATTGACAATCTGGTCGACTCAACAGCCGGTCACGCTTTAATGAGCTTCATGGACGCCTACTCTGGTTTCCATCAGATTCCTTTGTGGAAGAAAGATCACGAGAAGACGGCCTTCGTTATTGATCAAGGGCTATATTGTTATACGGTCATGCCGTTTGGTTTAAAGAACGCCCCGTCCACTTTCCAAAGAATGATAAATACGGTCTTCTTTGACCAAATTGGAAGGAATTTTGAGGCATATATAGATGATATGATTGTAAAGTCCAAGCTTCAGACAGACCATTCGGCGGACCTCCAAGAAACATTCACCACACTCAGGCGGCACCATGTCATGCTCAATCCAAAGAAATGTGTTTTTGGGGTTGAGTCTGGGAAGTTTCTCGGATTCCTCATTAATCAGAGAGGTATAGAGGCGAATCCTTAGAAAGTGCAGGCGGTTATTGACATGCAGTCGCCTCGCATCGTCCGAGAGGTTCAGAAGTTAACAGGTTGTCTGGCGGCCTTGGGAAGATTTCTAAGCCGATTAGGCGACAAGTGCCTTTACTTTTTTCAGGCAATAAAGAAGAAAGCAAGGTTTGAATGGGGGTCGGATGCTCAGGCGGCCTTCCAAAAACTGAAAGTTCACTTGCATTCCTTGCCAAGGTTGGTCAGTCCCTTGCCTAAAGAATTGCTTTACATGTATCTGGCAGTATCTGACCATGCTCTAAGAGCCGTCGTCCTGGCTGAAAGAGACGGTTGCTAGCTCCCGTTCTACTTTGTCAGCCATGTGTTGAAAAATGCCGAGTTGAGGTACCCCTTAGTGGAAAAATTCGGTCTTGCCCTCTTCATGGCCGTTAGAAAGTTGAAGCCTTACTTCTTGGCACATTCAGCCGTCGTGTACACAGATCAACCAATCAAGCGGCCACTGACAACCATGGAGTCGTCAGGCCGGATGATCAAATCGGCAATAGAGATTCAGAGCCTCGAAATCATATTCGAGCCTAGGAAAGCAGTAAAGGGGCAAGCCTTTGCTGATTTTATTGTAGAGATGACTCGACCCTCTGATTCTCAAATTCCAGACCAAGTCTGGAAGGGTCACTTCCAAAAATTCAAAAATGAGCGGGAAAAACCTTCGGCCACTCACCAAGCGACACCTGTAGCAGACCGTCGCCTGTTACAGACCGACATCTGTGAGGGGCAAATGATTGGGGGATTTTTCCCTACCAATCACCATCTGACAAGTGGACCAATCAGGTTCTGCCATGCGTCCGCCACGTGGGCCAATAGGAGCCTGCCACATGTCAGGCGTTGATCTGTCCACCAAGGACTAGTTGTGTCACGACACGTGTCCTCCCCCATGCCAAATGGGAAAGCCGACCACCTAGGCCCAAAGTCTTGTGGAAGCCCAATCAGCCCTAGGTTGACCTAAACCTAGGACTGACACGCATCCCAAGGCATATAAATATTTTAATTAATCCTCATTAAAGGGGATTACGCTAATTAATTACTCTCACCCAGGGAAAACACTTTACCTTTTTTTGTATTTATTACTCCTAAAGCAAGTACTAACTTAATCGTCGGAGGCGGAGCTCCCACCACCCGGAGTCTCCGTTGTTTTGCAGGTACAGGCGCACGGTTCCAGTCTCGGAATTGTAACTCTCCCGCAGGACATCAGAAAACCCCGAAACAAGATTTATGACATAAGTTTCGCCCGGCAATCTTTTATCAAATTTAGACTTCACTTGTTAAGTTAACCATATATATATATATATATATATATATATATATATATATATATATATATATAATATTGTTGATAGTTATTTTTTTGGAATATAATAATATTGTATTATTTTTTTGATTCGCAAAAATCACGCTAGTGCCAGATTAAATGAAAAATCCATACGTCATTATTCATTAATATTTAATTATTTAAATTTCATTTCTAAATAAATACTTTATGACACATAAGCTTGGCATATATCGTTTTATAATGTAATGACGATATAATGTATATGGTCATAACCTCTTGTTTAAAAAAACAATGTTAAAGTCTTCAATGTAATTCAAATAAATTATTAATAGTCAAATTAAATTTGCATTGATAATCTATCTAATGAAATTGTTTGATGATAACATAAATATAATCACAAAAGTCACAATCATAGCATTCAATATGATTACAAAACTCTTTATGGTCGTAAAAGAATAAACAATAAAATTGATTGTTATAGGTAATGTTCTATTAGCATATTGTTAAATACCTAATATAAAAACAATATCTAAAATTCCATCTTCGTTTTTTAGGATCAAACAAGGCTTTGAGGAAAATATGTTACGGTTTCTTCTCAAACTTGCCTCATGAACCCAAATTAGCGAAAAACTCTAAAATTTTAATTTTGATTACATAAAATCGCAGATTTCGCATCCCTTCATAGAGATTGTTCAATTAAAATATATTATTCAAAGATTAAAAAGCAACCCAAATTCGCTAGAATCCAGATTTTAGAAACCTTAAAATTTTTCACATGTTATGTAGATCGAGGCATATTTCTAATCTCTGTCATTGCTTTAGTGTATTTACGAGAATAAATATTATGAATTGGTGGTTAATTTCAATTCATTAATGGATGAAATCCTTGAAGAACGTTGAAGAACAATGAATAACAATGAAGAACAATTTTTATATTTTTAATTTTTTAATTAAATCTTATGTTTGGAATTTATTAAAAACTGAATTTAATAAAATAATTATTAAAAAAAGATTTTCAAAAGATCAATATTATTTTTAAGGAAAAAGAAATGATTTAATAAAAGAAAAAAAATTAAAAAGAAGTTTTATCCAGCATTTTGAAAAAAAGAAAAATCAACCAATAGAATTTTATAATAATGATAGTCATAATAAGGATGACCATAGTAGAAATATCCTCGATTAAAAATCCTTGACTGAGAATAGACCAGTTGCTCAGTGTATGCAACAATGGCTGAACTAGGAATATGGATAGTATGGGGGTACTTCGCCTTGTTAATAAAAATTACGAAACATGACAAACTAAAATATTATGAATATATCCTTACTCCTTAAGTATGTGTTGTCCATAATTAGACCAAACAAATAAAACTAATACAAAGTAATATAATTAATGGTCATACAAATATACAATTACAATTTTGTAAAACTATTAGAAGAATTTTAATATAATTAGTCAACAATTGCATAAATAAACTACAAATACTTCTAGTAATTTAAAGTGTAACTAATTACACTTAGTTTAATTCCTTGTCACAATCTAATATAGGAGTACTCGAATTGAGGCACACTATTTATCAATCATCAATAATAATTAAAATATGTAAGTTTTATTGGAAGGAAAAAAATTAAAAGCATATATATCTCGATGAACATACAATTTATCAATCATCAATAGTAAAGTCTTAGCCAGGTAAAAAAAATTAATGTAAATTTTTTGGAATTTGGTTTAAAAAAAATAAAAAGGAAAGGAAAAAAAAGATAAAAAAAAAAGAGTACCATAAAGCAAATACTTTCGTATTAATGATTTAATGTATTTGGTAAAGTGAAAAAACAAAGAAGACCATTTGTTTATAGGCGGTCTCTTTGATCAACAAATTATTTTTCTTATTTATTTTTATTTTTAGAATGAGGGTACAATTGTACCTTTGTGTACCCCCTGGATCTGCCACTGGTATGCAATATTGTATTCTTTACATAATTGTGTTCCAGCCCACCTTGAAAAGATAAGGTTATAAGACAAAGATTAGATTGTACAGGTTTTATTATTGACAAAAGTTTTGATGGTACATGTGCACGTAGCCTAACCCCAATCAGTCAAAAATTATAAATAGACACTATAGCCAATAGCAACTTGACTTGAATCTCATAGATGAAGTCCTTCACCCCTCCTCCTATCAAACAACAAAACAATACAATTCAAAAAATTCAAACTCTCCATGCAACACCTTCTCTAAATAATTCCTTTAGCTTTTGTTTGGGCATGACCTTAGTCTAGAGATCTAGTTATACTACATGCCCTAAGATTTAAAATATTAATTCACCTTAATATACATGTAAAGTTAAGTGACAAATTATGAAAAAGAGGAGTTTACAAAGATTAAAATTTAAAATTCAATAACAAATTTGATAGAATTTATGGAAAACTGCATAACGTTAGCAGCCTAAACGAAGTGACAAAGCATTACGTCCATACATTTTCTTGAAGATCAAGTTAATTATGACTAGTCCTAATCAAAATTAGACACTCTATCACTAGAACTATTTCAATTTTTTTTAATAATAAGCAGAGCAAGATAAGATACTTCAACCCATTATGGTTTACCTTTTATTTACCAATATTTTTGAATACATTTTTACAAATTTTTTATAAATAAAAAAAAAAATTGTACAACTACAACTTGAATGGAAAAGTGAAATAAAACAAAATTCAAAAATTTCAATATTATTAAGTAGGCAATTTTAAAATCAAAATTTCAATGTATACCTTTTTTTTTATTTTTTTTTTTGAGAAAATTTGAAAGTATACCTTCGAGCAAGATGAGCGATGGGATTTCTCCACTGGCTGAATTTTTAGCCACCTCTAACTGAAACAATCACCACCACCTCTTGCAATTAACACCACTGCTTCAACAGATCGAGCTAAATTTCATTACTTAGTATTTATTTCATCTCAAATCATCTAAATTTTCCTATGATTTTTTTAATGTAATTATACTCCCAAATTTTTTAGTGAAATTCTTTACTCTATGATTTTTTTTTTGTCTGAAAATAAAATTGGGGGAATTGAGGAAAGAGAAGGCTAACTTTTTTTTTCCCTTGAAATGAGCGCAGCACACATGTAGAGGTTTTAAAAATTTGGGAAAAATAGAGGGAACTAGTGAAATTTGTGCGCCTAGTTTCATATACCATTGTAATAGCTTCCCAAACCTTTGCATTAGCTAGGCCAGTAATGCAGGACTTTAGGTATAATAAGCAGAATTTCATGAATCATATTCATATGCACCTAAATTAGGATCACATGCATAACACACAAGAATCACATAATTATACTTTTGAAGCTTGAATTCCACGTAGCTATTCGATCGGCAAATCAGGGAGAGAATAGAGCCCCCCAAGTGTGACTCCTCTACTTAGTCCACGGGATTTGATCAAGCGTCCACCAATGCTAGATTGGTCGAGTGAAAGGGGAAATCGCAATCACCACCTTCCTTGGACAACAGACCACCACGAACGATCACCACCACCGCTAGACACCATCGACGCCTAGGGGAGGAGAGAGCCATGAGAGAGAGAGGGGTTTGAGAGGCTTGGTTTCGTGTTTGCTAATTAGGGTTTCAATTTAGCAGTAAAACTATTATACATGAAAACCTAGGCACCTAGTCTATTTATAATCTTGTTATAATTAGACTAGGTTAGGAAGCCAAAAACCCTCCAAACCAACCCCTTATGGCCGGCCACCTAGAGTGATGAGGCCCATCATGGGCATCTTCCTCTGTTGCTTGATCTAGGCCCTGTGTGTGACCTTATAGGATTCATCCAATTGGGCTTTGGCCTATTTTACTAGCCCGAACATCGTCGGTACCTCTAGCTATGATATAATGACAACCCAAATGGACGAAATTAATTTTCTCCATAATTTGATCCATTATATATCTAGTAATTGCACTTGACGAAGACATAAATCCTTCAATCTACCAATATTCAAATTTCTTACGTCAATGTGTGTCGATTTGATAATATGATTGCATCTCATGTCGAGATCATATTAATCTACAAATAATTTCTTGAAATCTGAGTTAGAATTACAAAACCAAATGATTACTAAGTAATACATTTGAACGCGACCACGTATTTTCTAAATTCTCCCTCTTCAAGCGGCCATGACACATTCCCTAATTGAATAGGTAGACTCAATCCAATCTTGTGGCAACCAAGACTCTTACTCAATTTTTGAAGTAACCATGAAACATCTTTTGTAGTCTCCTTTTACAGAATGACGTTAGGATGTACCACAGTTAAATTAGTGTTCCACTCATGTCAAACGAATCCACTAATATAACCGGAAGTTCTATATTTGAACTTCAAAGTAGGCCAATAGTTTGATCATGCATCATTCATGCATACCCATGTGATTGACCGAGCATCTCTATGCCTCTATAGCCTATGAAACTGCGCTATCCAATCAATCTTACTTGCTAGTTTATTTATTGAAATCATTTATGTCCAATTTAATGATTTCGAACTAGGAACGAAATAATATATGAATTTAGTTCACATGTGGGGTTTCATTCACCAAATCATCGATTTGATGATTCCATCAATTCATAATTATTTTGGACATTTTATTTAATTTTAAAAACCATTATTAAATAAGAGAAATAATAAATTACTAATTAAAAATAATTTGTAAGTTAATGTATTACTTATGTAATAAGTTTTATCAAAACATATATGTTGAGTAATTAGGTTTTGATGATTGTAAACTAATGATGATTATCTATCTAACGTGTTTGTTAAGTTGTGCATAGAAGAACAAGTTATGCTTGGAACAAGATACAAGGAACCCGAGCAATGACAAGTATTTATATAAGGAACTTGAGCAATATATAATAAGCAATAGAAGAACAAGAAGAATGATGAGTTGTGGTTGATATGCATGATAATGGCTAAGGATCCATGCAGGTAACTATGTAAATAGGTGTTTGCATATGTTAGCTTCATGAGGTAAGTATCCTATCCATACATGAGTAATATATGCATAGAAGTATTTACGTAGCTTTAAGTTTAATTAGTTCTCTCACTTGGAGTTTGTTTATGACAAACAAAATTCAATCTAATGTTTCTCTTGAATGTTTGTGTGAAGACAGGAACTGAATTAGGCGAAGTCAATGTGTTGGAACATAGAAGACTTCAAGAGGAATAAGAGAGAATGAATGAACCAAAAGCAGGTTCTCCCACGATAACCAAACCATGAAGGAAGCTGAAGGTATTCTCCAATGAGATCCAAAAGGAACTTTCAGTAGGATTTCCCACAAGAGCCGGAGCATGATCCTTAACAGGTTCATGAGGTGTTCCCTAACAGGCGTTCAAGTGATAGCAAGTTCCAGAAAGCAACCTGGTTTGCGAATACCAGCAAGGAATGAAGAAGAGTGATTGGAATTTCCAGAAAGGAACTTGGTCTACGAGTTCCAATAAGGAACGAACAAGAGTGACAACAAGTTCAAGTTAGGAACTTGACCTGCGGTTCAAGAAGTGGAACGTTACCCCAAGATTCAAAATACATCAAGACTACAAGATTCCAGAACAAGAGTTACCGAGAAGCAACATGAGATGGAGAAATAAGTTTATTTGGAAAGTATTTTAATCAAAATATAAGTTTTAATTAAAATCTTATTTTATGGTAAGTATATCTTTTATTATTTACATAATTTATTCTTAACAAAAAGATATATTTTTGGAAAACTTATTTTTGGAAGATATCTTATAAACTTATCTTTTGATAAAACTTATCTTTTACGAAAAGAATGATTCGGATGTACTATAAATATGCTCACATGTATTCATTCAAAGTTGAGGCTAACGAAGTGCAGTGGTAGTGCTTAATTGTTTCATCCTTCACCACGAAGCTTAGTTAGTCCTCCTGGTCAAAGTTCTGATTAGGGTTTCGTTTCAGTTCGTCAAGTCAGTTCCAGACAGATCATGAGTGTCCAACATATTAATTTATCACTTTATTCATTTATATGTATTTAGAGTTAGGGAAAAAGGGTATTGAGTATTTTATGTATTAGGGTGTGAGAGTTTGTGAGGATTCTCGTTATTGTAATTAGATATTGCTAAGTGTGAGCTTCAAGGGTGAGGCCGAGTAAGTAGTGCTCCAGGAGTACTACTAGGGACTTGAAATTGGGATTCAAGTTGAGTGAAGAACATTTACGTTCTTGGTGAAACCGGGTAGGAACTAGGTAGCAAGTTTGTTGGGTTTCGTAGAGTCCAACTCTACGCGGAAGAAAAACCGGCCCAAGAACCGCCCACTAATTAAGGCAACTAAGCATGCAATCACAAATTAAACAACAATTAAGAGAGAGAAGGAAAAGACATTCATACCCTTGGCGCGTGCTTAGCTCGATCCCGAGCTCTTACTTCAAAACTTGAACCCCGCAAATGCGAAGGTCTCCAACGGCTCGTACCCACGAACCCGACCTGAACGGTCCTAATCCTGAAGGTTAGTCGGGACTTGACCAATGAAAACTAGAGTATTACGACCTTAAGGTTTTCTCACTTTTCTAAGGAGATGCCTTTTTAGTTCCACTCAAGTGTTCTTCCCAAATCCCAAAACTTAGGTATTTATAGGGAAATGAACCTTGATTTCCCATTCACAATCAATGTGGGAGATTTGCAATTTTCTCCATTTTATTTTAATCAAAACAAAATAAAATTGCAATTCAATCACCAAGTTACAAGTGGCAATAGGAGGAGAGGGAGAAAGTGAGGACCACCAAGGGAGGGGACCAACCCACCTTACTCCCCAAGGCAATGACCAAGCATTGGTCCCCACTTAGCAAAACTGGACCACCAAGGCATGTGGCTGGCTGGCAGCCTGCCTAGGCTGCCAAGGCTGCCGGGTGGTGCCTAGTGTTTAGGGTAAAAACTACCCATGACAAATGGACCAATCCGGACCTGCCACGTGTCCACCACGTAGGCCAATCAGTGTCCGCCACTTGTCACCCTAAGAGGTCCAACATGGACTAATCAGGCCACGCCACGTGGCCTCCCATATGCCAAATAGGCAAAATGGCCACCAAGGCCCAAAGTCCGAGAGAAGCCCAATTTGCCCTGTTAACCTAAACCTAGGATTGTCACGCTTATCAAGACTATAAATACTTAATTAATCCTCATTAAAGGGGATTCAGCAATTAATGACTCTCACCTAGAGAAAACCAAAACACATTGATCACTCCTCCCCTAGAGGAACCAGATCTCCTACCTTTACTTTCCGCATTTATCACTCCTCAAACAAGTACTAACTTGATCGTCGGAGGCGGAGCTCCTACCACAAGGAGTCTCCGTTTGTTTTGCAGGTACAGGCGTTCGGTTCCAGTCTCGGAATTGTAACTCTCTCGAAGGACATCGGAAAACCCGAAACATTTTGGCGCCGTCTGTGGGGAGAGTACTTTCGAGATGGCATCACAGTCTGTACCGATTCTAAGTGACAAGCGTCCCATGGACGACCCCCTGGTTCAGTCGGACCAAGACACCGACAATGAAATCGATGTCGAGACTCACACGACCCCCGACATGTCCCTTAGAGCTCGACGTACCCGTCCCACCGCCTGAGCTCTACGTCTGATTTTCAAGACAGTCTCCACCATACCTCCATCAGGTATTCAAAATCTAACCATGAGAGTCAGACAAGCGGCACTCACCCTCACAAAAGTGTGCTAACACTCACAGGGTACAGCCGACATAGTTCTTGCCCATGCTAAATTAATAGACCAGGCGGCAATATAAGCAGTCGGCCAGGTCTAACCAACCCCGATTAAAGTTACATGCGCCTAGCATGACACTCAATGGGTACAGCCGGTAGAAGACCAGCCTCCGAGCATCCGGCCAGGCGGCCAAGTACTGCATGCGAACATATGTTGGGAGTCGGATGGTCAAGCTTGTAGGTTGGTATAATTATTAAACCATTATTACGATTTTACAAAAAAAAAAAAAAATTAATAAAAGAAGGTATGCAAAGTTAGGCCGCCTAATACAACCTTGTATATGTATACAACGTAGGTAAACATGGAATCAAACGCTGACTACTTCATATCATTACGTGAGAAGCACATTGCTAGCCACACGTCACTTAGACCAATTAGGTGGCAAAGTCCCATGTGATCATAACAAGGAGGCGGCTCTTCAAGTGACAAGGCACAATACCAAGGGTATATAAACCAAGGCATGTGTCGTATTACATGGAGACCAAACAAGACTTACATGATCATAACCGTCGCCCACTAAACACTCAGCTTTTGAAACGATTCGCAAATGCTAGGTGGAGTAATGGCCCTTATGCTTCTTGAACAAACCGACACCCAGGCTTCGTTCTTCAAAGCTAGTAGGCGGCAATCGGCTCCAACTCAGCCACAAAGCAGTCGGCCTACTAGCTCTAAAATAGCCGGAACTCTTTAATGAGGGCCATAGACGCTAACATACAATCGACTCTCAAAACGTTGTGAGCATTACACACTTGAAGCCGAAAATGGATACTTAAGGCACCTCTCTTAGTTCTCAAACTAATCAAAGTATCATCCAACATCACCTTTGCCAAACCTTTCTTGACATAGCACAAGCAATCGGCATCAAGATGGTATTTTTAACCAGCCGGCCAATATATGTTGTTGCGCATGCTACTACTGCTCTTCATACTTGCACTGGTAGTGGAAAGCTTGCCTAAACATGCAAATTTGGTGAACACGATGCCAGCTACTAACACGAATGGTTTCGATGCAAGTGTGGTATGAGCAGGCGGCAAGTGGGAGAACAAAAGGTGCTCATATAAAGAAACAAGAACACCCCATGAGCAGTCGGTTGGTGCAACGCATCCGGCCATGCTAACGATGAAATGCAAACAAACGACCATCTCCAACTCAGTCCCAGCTAGAGGCAATAAAACAGCCGGCCTTCACAATGGTTTTGTTAAATGCATCCAGTCGCTAAAAACAGCCGGCCTAGTATCAACCAACTAGGCGGCAGTAATGATTAAATCAGGTGGCCCTTGCAACCAAAGCAATGATTAAACGGCTAGTCATGTAAAAACAAGCGGCACCTAGGCATCGTTCCTCAAGCTATTGATAGGCTTATCGCGTACCTAACAAAAATAACCTAACTATTCCTTCTAACTGTGTAGTAGGGCAAGTAAGGATCGAATCCCAAGAGACTATGGTTCATTCAATTAATCAGACTCAATTAATCACTAAGCACGTCACCAATCAATAATGGATGATAATAATCAACTAATATATTAAATAACACAATTAACTAGAGGAAATATTAATCAATAAACTAAAGCATCCAAGATCAAGCATTACCACGATTATGATTGATAAACTAATAAATCTACCCCCAATATATAAATCAATTGACAAGAAGAAAAGCAATCCCTAATAATAATACCAAAGGTCTCTTCCAAGTTATCAATGGCTTCCCAAATTAACTATCAAGCCTACTTCCGTGGAATCAAGCGAATAAGGGACATTAAACACCATGCCTAGATTCCTAATTATTCAATCATCTACTTCCGTGATGATCTTCAAACCCTTAATTGGAATAACCTAATCCCGTTAATACCCAACTTCCGTTGCAATAAGAACAAAGGGATGATAACAATACTAATTATTCCTAATCTAGTATTGGCATAAACACAATCAATTAAGCATGTCAATTGGGATTATTATTGGGGAATTTAAAGTTTTAATTCATGCATCAATCATAATTGGGCTACCCTAGATCTTGGAATAGAAAATCTACTCACACATATTGAAAGAAACAATAACAATCATGAATATGGAAAACATAATTGAAAAGCAATTATAATTGAAAGAGAATGAAGTAGAAGTGAATACCAAGGATTCTTCAATTGAAAGGAATTAAATTGTTGAAAAACAATGCTCAAATCTAATGGAAAGAATTAAAATTGCTTCAAAGTAATAAACTAGAACTCTAGAGAGAGAAAGAGGAATAATGGAAAACTTAAAACTTCTTTCTAATGAAGATTACAAGGGGTATTTATACCCTTAATGACCTAAAAATAAGAAAATAATAATACGGAGTGTCGCATAACTGTGCCCGGTCCAACCGGGCAAGCACCTCCCGATCGGGCGGTGAGAGTACGGAGTTGCTTTCCTTCGTAGCACTTCTTCCACCACGTGCCCGGTCCAACCGGGCGGACCTTGCCCGATCGGGCGCGTGGGGCGGTCTTCATAAATTTCTTTCTACCTTCGAAAATACCAAAAATCATCTAACTCCTATGTGCCCGGTCCAACCGGGCGGACCATGCCCGATCGGGCACGTAGAGGCTGCAGCAAATAGTTTGTATTTAACTCATCTTAAATCAGTCATAACATCATATCCGGAGCTCTGTTTGAGGCGTGTAATATATCGTTGGAAAGGTCTTCAAGTCTACTTTCCAATGCAATTTGAATCACTCCATTATCATTTGTATATCAAAAGTTATGAGCATAATAGTGAACAGGTGTCATATTTGTCAAGTATTTCATCAACGTTTTGCTTCATTTTCACTCAAGTTCGTCTCGAACACATGATTTGATATTCTTAAGCAATATGTTTTCATACTCCATGATTATTATACTCAATATTAGCCAACCATACTCCATTTGCATATAAATCACCTGAAATTCATCAAAACACACAAACGAAGAGTAGTAGAGCACAACTTAAGCAAATAATGCAAATATGCACCAAAGATCTCTAATTTTGTAATAAAATGAGCTTAGATACCCACCTAAAACATGTGCAAAATAGGACTTATCAAATTCCCCCAAGCTAAACTCTTGCTTGTCCTCAAGCAAGACAATTAACAATAATCAACAACAATCAACAACCAAACAACATGCTTCACCCCATAATGCAAAATCAAACAAGGATTCAAAATCGAAATCAAACGAGCATGCATCCTAATCAACCAATCAAATTACTCAAACCGTCGATCCACCTAATTAATCGTCAAATGAGACCAACCATTTATAATTCAAGAATCGAAGACTAGAGTATCTCACATCGGTGGTCACTCAACACACTTTTTATGTGGCGAGCTAAAAATGAGCTCGATCTCTCACCATCCCCACCAACAATGCAATCCCCCCATCTCACAACACTCGCGTGTTTAGAGGGTTATAATAACGCTCAACCTAGTCAATGTCGACTTGAAATGCAACATATACTCCAGCATTTTGACAAAAGACTCAATTCACATGAACGCAATGCTATGCACGAAGATCGGAAGGACTTTGTGAAGCTTGTAACGTAGGTCGGGAATAAGAATGGGTAGGACAATAATTTGGGGAATGAGAGCTATAATAGTCTAACCGGGGGAACTATCAAATGCGATGAGTCACACCTCGATTCATCAACTTCGATCAATGAAACACAAACCCAATTACAATGAAAACACAACCATCATCTCATCCACCTACATTCTCAACTCTTCAACCTTCTTTTACTTGTTTGCTTCATTTCTTTATTTTTTTTTTTATCTTTTTATTTTTTTTATTTCAATCCAACAATTTTTCATTTGAAACTTTTTCCAAATATTTTTCTTTCTTTTCTTTATTTCTCTCTTTCTTTTTCAAGAAATGTTACTTTTTTTTTTTCAAGTAATTCAATCAAACCTCCTTTTCTCACTTTTTCTCTTCTTCTTCCTTTTCTTTTCAATATTTTCGCATCAATTGCAACTTGAAACAGAATCACGCAAAAATACCGCATAAAATAGCTCCCCCAAGCTAGACTTGGGAAAAGTAATCAAATTGGGGCCAAGGGGTAATTTTTGTGGAGTTAATGAAAAATATAGTCAAGCTACAACATGGGTAAGCAAGAAGGGAACTGATGTTCTAATTTTGTCTGGAGGCTACCTAATGAACATGGCCTTCGTCATTTCAATGTGCACGTGCAATGCATTACGACACACTACTAAGAGTCTAAAGTCAAAACTAAGATCAATGCTACACCAGGAACTAAACACACACAAGAATGAATATATAAGGCTCAAGCCTCACGGTTAACACAGTCAAGCTCCTGAATCATACATAGTTAAATAACCTTGACTCCTACTAGGGATCAACAAATTCAAGGTCAAATCATGATCTTTTAGTCCACTATGCAAGTCTTTCAATCGAAAATAAATCAAAACCTTTTGGCATAAAGGATAGGGGCACAGGGAAGTAGTTCAATGGCCGTTGGCCGTTCATTATCATGATTCTTTTATTTTTCATTTCTTTTTCCAGAAGAAAGCATTAAACCTTACTGCTAGTGAAAACACACTAAAGTAGAAAGAGAGAGTGAAAGATGTACCTTGTGTACACAAGAACTTCCCCCCAAGCTAAATCAGACAATGTCCTCATTGTCTTAAAGGGAAACTTGTAGTCAAAACCTCATCTTCATCATCACCCAAAATAATGTCACCAAAGCTCGAGGATTGCAATGCATCTCTTTGGAACAAAATTGAGCAAAAACGAAACAAAGTGTTAGTGGGAAAAAGAATAAAATTGAGTCATGTGCACTGTTTTGATCATAACTTTTGATGTATAAAATATAATGCAGTGATTCTAATTGCATTGGAAAGTATACTTAAAGATCTTTCCAACGATAGGTCACATGCAAAAATCCGATAATTAACCAGAAAGTTATGGCCTGTCGAAATTGAGCAGTTTTGCTGATCCATACGCGCGCCCGATCGGGCGAGCTCTTCCTGATCGAACTCGAACGCAGTCCAGCGAATTCTTCTCCTTTTAAATCAGCCTTTTAGATCAAAATCTGCACCAAGAGAACTCCCACAAGCATAAGATGTACTCTCCTTACCTCTCTAAGAATCAAAGAAAAATGAAAACACACAAAAATTAGAAAAGACTAAAATAAAAATAATGAAATACGGGTTGCCTCCCGCAAAGCGCTAGTTTATCAAGGTCTTAAGCTTGACCATTCTCCTTCCATCAGAAGAATTTAACGCCTTGAGTAACTTATCATACGCTCCTGCAAACATTTCATTAAGCACTATATAGGGCTCAATTGCAAGCACAGTAATCCTTACATAGAAAAGATTAGGAGCACACAAAGATAACTCAAGGTAAAAAGAAAAATCAAAAGAAAAAGATGAAGATACACCACAACCTTCTGCTTCCTCCGCTAAAAATTTAGAATTAATAGAACGAACATGGAGGTAGTCTTGTTCTTTATCATCAACCCAATAACGTCTCTATTATTTTACGCTCACGAATAAGTTCATTAGCAAAAGAAAAAGAATTTTCAACCATTGGTTCTACAACCAATGACTTTTCAACCAATGGTTCTACAACTAATGATTCTTCTTCTATTGGAACCAATGATACCTCAACCACTGATTCTATAACCAATGACTCTTTAACCATCGGTTCTTCAACAAATGATTCTTCCTCCGACGTATTATACAAATTATGATAATATTCATCATGAATCCTCCAATAAATTTCATTTAGAACAAACCGTTTTTTAGAATAATCATATATGAATGGAAAGATTCTAAAATCATCCGGAGCTCGAACAAAATACTCACTATAAGGGCAATCAGGGTTTTCATGATAAAGATAATAACAAGAACAATGGCCAGATGCAAGACGTGACAATAAATCATCCATCTCCAAGGCATGTATATCATCAACTCATAAGAGAAAAAGAAGTTAATAATAGCCAAAGCAACAAACCAAAATCTTAGCAAAAACGAATCACAAATAATTAGATGAAAAACCGTTAGTCCCCGGCAACGGCGCCAAAATTTGATAGGCTTATCGCGTACCTAACAAAAAATAACCTAACTATTCCTTCTAACTGTGTAGTAGGGCAAGTAAGGATCGAATCCCAAGAGACTATGGTTCATTCAATTAATCAGACTCAATTAATCACTAAGCACGTCACCAATCAATAATGGATGATAATAATCAACTAATATATTAAATAACACAATTAACTAGAGGAAATATTAATCAATAAACTAAAGCATCCAAGATCAAAGCATTACCACGATTATGATTGATAAACTAATAAATCTACCCCCAATATATAAATCAATTGACAAGAAGAAAAGCAATCCCTAATAATAATACCAAAGGTCTCTTCCAAGTTATCAATGGCTTCCCAAATTAACTATCAAGCCTACTTCCGTGGAATCAAGCGAATAAGGGACATTAAACACCATGCCTAGATTCCTAATTATTCAATCATCTACTTCCGTGATGATCTTCAACCCTTAATTGGAATAACCTAATCCCGTTAATACCCAACTTCCGTTGCAATAAGAACAAAGGGATGATAACAATACTAATTATTCCTAATCTAGTATTGGCATAAACACAATCAATTAAGCAGTCAATTGGGATTATTATTGGGGAATTTAAAGTTTTAATTCATGCATCAATCATAATTGGGCTACCCTAGATCTTGGAATAGAAAATCTACTCACACATATTGAAAGAAACAATAACAATCATGAATATGGAAAACATAATTGAAAAGCAATTATAATTGAAAGAGAATGAAGTAGAAGTGAATACCAAGGATTCTTCAATTGAAAGGAATTAAATTGTTGAAAAACAATGCTCAAATCTAATGGAAAGAATTAAAATTGCTTCAAAGTAATAAACTAGAACTCTAGAGAAGAGAAAGAGGAATAATGGAAAACTTAAAACTTCTTTCTAATGAAGATTACAAGGGGTATTTATACCCTTAATGACCTAAAAATAAGAAAATAATAATACGGAGTGTCGCATAACTGTGCCCGGTCCAACCGGGCAAGCACCTCCCGATCGGGCGGTGAGAGTACGGAGTTGCTTTCCTTCGTAGCACTTCTTCCACCACGTGCCCGGTCCAACCGGGCGGACCTTGCCCGATCGGGCGCGTGGGGCGGTCTTCATAAATTTCTTTCTACCTTCGAAAATACCAAAAATCATCTAACTCCTATGTGCCGGTCCAACCGGGCGGACCATGCCCGATCGGGCACGTAGAGGCTGCAGCAAATAGTTTGTATTTAACTCATCTTAAATCAGTCATAACTTCATATCCGGAGCTCTGTTTGAGGCGTGTAATATATCGTTGGAAAGGTCTTCAAGTCTACTTTCCAATGCAATTTGAATCACTCCATTATCATTTGTATATCAAAAGTTTATGAGCATAATAGTGAACAGGTGTCATATTTGTCAAGTATTTCATCAACGTTTTGCTTCATTTTCACTCAAGTTCGTCTCGAACACATGATTTGATATTCTTAAGCAATATGTTTTCATACTCCATGATTATTATACTCAATATTAGCCAACCATACTC
The DNA here is from genome assembly GCF_001683475.1 of Chenopodium quinoa. Lineage (NCBI taxonomy): Eukaryota > Viridiplantae > Streptophyta > Magnoliopsida > Caryophyllales > Amaranthaceae > Chenopodium > Chenopodium quinoa. The sequence goes on from NW_018745591.1 coordinate 238,786, forward strand.
CATTGCATATATAAATCACCTGAAATTCATCAAAACACACAAACGAAGAGTAGTAGAGCACAAACTTAAGCAAATAATGCAAATATGCAACCAAAGATCTCTAATTTTGTAATAAAATGAGCTTAGATACCCACCTAAAACATGGTGCAAAATAGGACTTATCAAATTCCCCCAAGCTAAACTCTTGCTTGTCCTCAAGCAAGACAATTAACAATAATCAACAACAATCAACAACCAAACAACATGCTTCACCCCATAATGCAAAATCAAACAAGGATTCAAAATCGAAATCAAACGAGCATGCATCCTAATCAACCAATCAAATTACTCAAACCGTCGATCCACCTAATTAATCGTCAAATGAGACCAACCATTTCATATAATTCAAGAATCGAAGACTAGAGTATCTCACATCGGTGGTCACTCAACACACTTTTTATGTGGCGAGCTAAAAATGAGCTCGATCTCTCACCATCCCCACCAACAATGCAATCCCCCCATCTCACAACACTCGCGTGTTTAGAGGGTTATAATAACGCTCAACCTAGTCAATGTCGACTTGAAATGCAACATATACTCCAGCATTTTGACAAAAGACTCAATTCACATGAACGCAATGCTATGCACGAAGATCGGAAGGACTTTGTGAAGCTTGTAACGTAGGTCGGGAATAAGAATGGGTAGGACAATAATTTGGGAATGAGAGCTATAATAGTCTAACCGGGGGAACTATCAAATGCGATGAGTCACACCTCGATTCATCAACTTCGATCAATGAAACACAAACCCAATTACAATGAAAACACAACCATCATCTCATCCACCTACATTCTCAACTCTTCAACCTTCTTTTACTTGTTGCTTCATTTCTTTATTTTTTTTTTATCTTTTTATTTTTTTTATTTTCAATCCAACAATTTTTCATTTGAAACTTTTTTCCAAATATTTTTCTTTCTTTTCTTTATTTCTCTCTTTCTTTTTCAAGAAATGTTACTTTTTTTTTTTTCAAGTAATTCAATCAAACCTCCTTTTCTCACTTTTTCTCTTCTTCTTCCTTTTCTTTTTCAATATTTTCGCATCAATTGCAACTTGAAACAGAAATCACGCAAAAATACCGCATAAAATAGCTCCCCCAAGCTAGACTTGGGAAAAGTAATCAAATTGGGGCCAAGGGGTAATTTTTGTGGAGTTAATGAAAAATATAGTCAAGCTACAACATGGGTAAGCAAGAAGGGAACTGATGTTCTAATTTTGTCTGGAGGCTACCTAATGAACATGGCCTTCGTCATTTCAATGTGCACGTGCAATGCATTACGACACACTACTAAGAGTCTAAAGTCAAAACTAAGATCAATGCTACACCAGGAACTAAACACACACAAGAATGAATATATAAGGCTCAAGCCTCACGGTTAACACAGTCAAGCTCCTGAATCATACATAGTTAAATAACCTTGACTCCTACTAGGGATCAACAAATTCAAGGTCAAATCATGATCTTTTAGTCCACTATGCAAGTCTTTCAATCGAAAATAAATCAAAACCTTTTGGCATAAAGGATAGGGGCACAGGGAAGTAGTTCAATGGCCGTTGGCCGTTCATTATCATGATTCTTTTATTTTTCATTTCTTTTTCCAGAAGAAAGCATTAAACCTTACTGCTAGTGAAAACACACTAAAGTAGAAAGAGAGAGTGAAAGATGTACCTTGTGTACACAAGAACTTCCCCCCAAGCTAAATCAGACAATGTCCTCATTGTCTTAAAGGGAAACTTGTAGTCAAACCTCATCTTCATCATCACCCAAAATAATGTCACCAAAGCCTCGAGGATTGCAATGCATCTCTTTGGAACAAAATTGAGCAAAAACGAAACAATTGAGTCATGTGCACTGTTTTGATCACTTTTGATGTATAAAATATAATGCAGTGATTCTAATTGCATTGGAAAGATTAAAGATCTTTCCAACGATAGGTCACATAAAAAAATCGATAATTAACCAGAAAGTTATGGCCTGTCGAAATTGAGCAGTTTTGCTGATCCATACGCGCGCCCGATCGGGCGAGCTCTTCCTGATCGAACTCGAACGCAGTCCAGCGAATTCTTCTCCTTTTAAATCAGCCTTTTAGATCAAAATCTGCACCAAGAGAACTCCCACAAGCATAAGATGTACTCTCCTTACCTCTCTAAGAATCAAAGAAAAATGAAAACACACAAAAATTAGAAAAGACTAAAATAAAAATAATGAAATACGGGTTGCCTCCCGCAAAGCGCTAGTTTATCAAGGTCTTAAGCTTGACCATTCTCCTTCCATCAGAAGAATTTAACGCCTTGAGTAACTTATCATACGCTCCTGCAAACATTTCATTAAGCACTATATAGGGCTCAATTGCAAGCACAGTAATCCTTACATAGAAAAGATTAGGAGCACACAAAGATAACTCAAGGTAAAAAGAAAAATCAAAAGAAAAAGATGAAGATACACCACAACCTTCTGCTTCCTCCGCTAAAAATTTAGAATTAATAGAACGAACATGGAGGTAGTCTTGTTCTTTATCATCACCCAATAACGTCTCTATTATTTTACGCTCACGAATAAGTTCATTAGCAAAAGAAAAAAAATTTTCAACCATTGGTTCTACAACCAATGACTTTTCAACCAATGGTTCTACAACTAATGATTCTTCTTCTATTGGAACCAATGATACCTCAACCACTGATTCTATAACCAATGACTCTTTAACCATCGGTTTTTCAACAAATGATTCTTCCTCCGACGTATTATACAAATTATGATAATATTCATCATGAATCCTCCAATAAATTTCATTTAGAACAAACCGTTTTTTAGAATAATCATATATGAATGGAAAGATTCTAAAATCATCCGGAGCTCGAACAAAATACTCACTATAAGGGCAATCAGGGTTTTCATGATAAAGATAATAACAAGAACAATGGCCAGATGCAAGACGTGACAAAATCATCCATCTCCAAGGCATGTATATCATCAACTCATAAGAGAAAAAGAAGTTAATAATAGCCAAAGCAACAAACCAAAATCTTAGCAAAAACGAATCACAAATAATTAGATGAAAACCGTTAGTCCCCGGCAACGGCGCCAAAATTTGATAGGCTTATCGCGTACCTAACAAAAATAACCTAACTATTCCTTCTAACTGTGTAGTAGGGCAAGTAAGGATCGAATCCCAAGAGACTATGGTTCATTCAATTAATCAGACTCAATTAATCACTAAGCACGTCACCAATCAATAATGGATGATAATAATCAACTAATATATTAAATAACACAATTAACTAGAGGAAATATTAATCAATAAACTAAAGCATCCAAGATCAAGCATTACCACGATTATGATTGATAAACTAATAAATCTACCCCCAATATATAAATCAATTGACAAGAAGAAAAGCAATCCCTAATAATAATACCAAAGGTCTCTTCCAAGTTATCAATGGCTTCCCAAATTAACTATCAAGCCTACTTCCGTGGAATCAAGCGAATAAGGGACATTAAACACCATGCCTAGATTCCTAATTATTCAATCATCTACTTCCGTGATGATCTTCAAACCCTTAATTGGAATAACCTAATCCCGTTAATACCCAACTTCCGTTGCAATAAGAACAAAGGGATGATAACAATACTAATTATTCCTAATCTAGTATTGGCATAAACACAATCAATTAAGCATGTCAATTGGGATTATTATTGGGGAATTTAAAGATTTAATTATGCATCAATCATAATTGGGCTACCCTAGATCTTGGAATAGAAAATCTACTCACACATATTGAAAGAAACAATAACAATCATGAATATGGAAAACATAATTGAAAAGCAATTATAATTGAAAGAGAATGAAGTAGAAGTGAATACCAAGGATTCTTCAATTGAAAGGAATTAAATTGTTGAAAAACAATGCTCAAATCTAATGGAAAGAATTAAAATTGCTTCAAAGTAATAAACTAGAACTCTAGAGAGAGAAAGAGGAA